>NW_009193048.1:0-4044 GCF_000690835.1 Fulmarus glacialis
ATGCTTATATAAATTATATATATATTAATGATAACCCACATAAATAAAAAGCCAAATATAAGAACCAATCTCTCTATCAAATTCCTATGTTCTACATCCCTATCACTAAAAATACTTCTAGACTGGCCAGCGGTAATTGGCCACCAGAGGGAGCCTGCACAACTTCAAAAATTGCAGAACGACAGAAAGATTGACAAAAGAAAAAAGGGCTATGTTATTTGTATAGAGACTGAAGAGGACAAGTGAAGTCTTTTTCAGGTTCCACAGAAACGTTTCACATAGAACCCAGGCTTCATGTGACATTATTTTGCTGCTTCAGTGTGGAAAAGATAGGAAGCTCTTCAAAGTGAATGAAGACATTGAAAATAGTTGCATTAATCACCTGAGAAAGGGGACAATAAACAGCTAAATAGTTCAGCTTCATATAAAACCAGTAAAATAGGAAAAGAATAATTTATAATGTTAATTCCATCATATTCCTGTTTCTGCTCTGTTTGTGGGCCTAATCTGCCTACAGTGGAAGTCATTTCAGAAAAGGAATTCTCTCATTTTGTATAGGCACAAGTATGGACAATATGGGTGTAATGAATAAGAAACAAAGCAATAGACTCTCTGTACTTGTAATTCTCCAAATACTTGATATCACTTCAACAAATGTCTTTATGAATAAGAAAAAATACTTTTGATTATTCTAAAAATAAGAAAACTGAACATGCCTTGAGAATAAATTTAAAACTTTCACATCCATTGGTCAGATTTGCTTCTCTGAAGAAGACTGCTGTCCTTTTGGATACCTTGTATTTATAGTTGTAGCATTCTAAACGCATTCAGTGACTTCTGCTCAAGCAACCCTGTGAAATGCCAAGTTAACGTTTATGAAGTGCTAAAATTTATGGAATGCTCTTTCAGAACAAATTAGAAATTTCCTGTGATGACTTTATTGGAAAAAGATCAAAGAAACATCTCTCTAATAATATTGATGTTGTTATGATGGTAACTGTGTATTTTCCTGCAGGACATGGGAATGAAGAAACATCAAAAGGGAAGTGGGGGAAGGGGGCAAGAGATGAAGGATGGAAGGGAAACAAAGGCAAATGGCAGAGGGGTCACTCTAGGTAATCAAACTGACCAGAAACTACTTACAGTGGTAAAAGAGGAAACAAAAAGGACAATGTATATGTGAGATGTCTGCATCTTGAATTCGACCTATTACACAACATCCACCAGTGAAACTATTAGGGGCTTCTGACACCTCACCAGAGAGGCCTGCTGGCTTCTTGAATTACAACTTCAGTGCCAATATGACTATTCTTGCTGACTGCAACGTATACAATATGAATAGATGGCCATACTCCCTCCCTGCTTGTCACAGAGGCAATTAAGCTCATTAGAGGCCTACATCCAGGCTATGATTTCTGATCAATCCAGTAACGGTTGGATGTATGGCAAAAGTCAAAAGATACATGTCTTGGACCTGACAATTAGTGGGAACGAATGTACTGGGGTATCCTACAGTCAAGTGTTTTCACTCACACCTTTGACTCCAGCTACTGGTAGACTACCATAAAATCATGTTTGCTCACACTATTTTTGTAAGTCCTCAACTCCTTTATCTATTTTTCCTAATGTCATCCCACACTATAAATGTCTCAGGTAATTGGAGAAATTGCCACAGGTCATAAAAAATTGACAGGTTTGGTTTCTCATTTCTACACTTTTGAAGAAATAGTCACTATGATTGGGCCAGTTTGCCAGTTATGAGTTTCAATCTGTTGGGAAACTATAATTTCAAGCATATTTCTTCCATTTCTCACCACCTACCACAGCATAGATTGGCAGAAGGAGCAATACAGAAAGCTAAGAAGCTTCTATTAAAAAAAAAGGTCTGATATTACTTCATCCTAACTTCAGAATATCCCTTGTGCAGTGACTAGAACAGCCGCAGTTTAATTGCTTCTGCAACTTTGCCAATTTGCTGTGTAACTGGAAAATCACATAGCATTTGATATTTTTTTCTTATGGGTCAAGTACTGCAGTCAGTAGAGTCCATGAGAATCTCAGTTTTCCATTCTAAAGAAACTGAAGCTTCTGCATGGTGCAGTTCTGACTTACCTCTAAGAGCATCCAGGATTAGAAAGCAATTAGAAGGAATCAAACAGCTTTTGTACATTTTAAGTTTCATGTGGTTCTTTGGGGCCAGACACATGCTGTGGGTTTCTGCTCTGCCTGTTTGATTTTCCAATGATTTTCAGTTTTCATTGTTGGAGGTGGTGATGCAGGACTGATACAGCACTGACAGCCACATGGACCATGTTTTACCCAAAGCAATCCAGGGTTCAGAGCCTCGGAGGGGTGACAAACACCATACAGAAGATTTCTTAGACTTTTTCCTTCTGACTCTTCTGATGGACATTTCAAGTGGCCAAGTTACAAATGGAAGAAAAGCACTCAAAAACTTTACGGAAAACAAAAGAATACAGGCATGGGCTTCGCACTGAGCATTTTAGTTGTTGCATCGGAAGACCTTATATTCAGATCAAACAAAAGATCTGACTCGGAGAAGTCAGTTCCTACTTCAGTTCCTTCTTTCCTTTCAGTTCCTTCAGTTCCTACTTTCCTAATCCAAGTAATAAAAGTATGCAGAAGGCAGTAAACGAGGTATTTTAAGGGCCCTAAATCACCTGAATACAAGCCTGTGCATCTGGGATCTGACATCATGGCCACTTTGCAGTGAGGCATTCATCTCTCTTCACCCAGATGCTGCTTTGCACAGTTAGTATATTTTACAGGGTCCTTTTGTTCTCTCCCCTGCACTAAGCAAGACACTGACATGTTGTGTCACAGTGCCCCACATAACATACAACATAAGTGATGTTCTGTACCCACCTGCCTTGCTACAGCCATGCAACCCACTTAAATAAAAAGCAGCATTTTTCAAATACGAAAAAACAGCAAGAAGTTAATTTTAAAACTCATTAACTTGGGGCTTTAATTTAATATTTTTTGTTACCTGCAATATTTGAATAATCAGATTATCTCCTGAGGCCTGCAGTAGCTTCACATTACAAATTGTACTCGTAGCTCAGGACTCAGGTTGGAGTTTCTAACTCTTTAAGTTAGAGAGATAAACTCTTTAAGTTTAAACCCTTCACACCACTTGTGACCTAAGTATTTTAATGTCCTGTTATGTTTTGATATCAAATTGTATTTGCATGTATTTTTAGTATTTATACAAGAATGTCCAACCAAGATGCAGGATGATAGGAACATCTGCTGCGTTCCATTACAACATACTAATAACAGGAATATGCCTACTGTATTTAAAAAATACAGGAGAACTTGAATGGAAAGTCGAGAGAATATGGTCTTCACTGAATAAGGAGGTAACTCAGCAAAGGAGATGCTTCATAAAGGTATCGCTTTTCTTTCCAAATATAAAGTGGCAGCTTTGGATGTGGGAAGGAGTGCTATGTCTATTCATTTAAAAATATGGCCAATATTTATAGCATTCATGTATTCTCATTTTTAGATCTCTACTTAAAACATAATCGTCTACCATATACATAATTCTAACTGCTTAGCCCAAAATTATTTTCCTCTTCAATTTTTAGAGAATAAACAGGGGAGACACATAAAATCAGTACGTGTAAACGAAAATCCTCTGTGCATATATGTACACCACATCTATGCAGTATCCACAGATACACATAAATCTATGTACATGCTGTCGACATTTTACAAGGAACAAAATAAATATATAAAACTACTTAGAAAGGGTCAATGAAAAAAAAACCACCACCTCTAATGTATTTCAATTCTGAACTGCCCTCATTTCATTTAATCAAATATATGGGAGGAAAACAATCGGTTACAAGGCTCTACAATACTTTCAAGGTATCGCCTGAACATGTGTGGCCTGGATATGAAATAGGTAGTACGTGTGGTGTGACATGAGTTTAGCTGGCAAGAAATGCACCAAATTATTCATGAACAGCATAGCAATTAAAGCATAACAAATGACTGCCACTAAAACCATTATTCTGC
>NW_009193048.1:4123-13411 GCF_000690835.1 Fulmarus glacialis
TATGTGTGTGTGTATAAGCATTTTTAACACATACATATACATATATTTTTAGATTTCAACATTTAATTTTGCATCCTTCTGCATCTAAAGCTACAGGTCTAAAGGACTGATCTAATATCCAGTAATGCCAACAAGAATGTTTCCACTCTTTTCAGAGGACTTGGTTAACTACATTGGTTTCAAAAGGAAATAAAAAGAATAATCAATAAAGCACACCAAAATTCCAGAAAGAACAGTCGTCTGGAACATGAGTATGCCATTGTTTTTAGGTTTACTATTGCCTGGCTTTTCAAGCTAAATCTTTCGTTTCTAGTTGCTTTAGTCAAACACTAGGAAAGACACATTGCACCATAGCTTCCACCTAGGCTGTCTGCCTTAACAACAATTATTATTTTTTCTTTTAAAGCAGCACTAGCCACAACCAGAAACAAAAAACATGAGACTAAATGGCTCCTCAGTACGCACCATAATTCTAATTTTGGTGATAAAAACCTGGCTCTAGCTCTGAGGATTTCAAATATACAATATTGCACACAGTTGCTGTGCATCATGTCTCATCTTCTCCGTTCTGCACAAACATAATGGGTGAAAGGGCTCAGAGGAGCAATTATTTGTTTTCTACATCTTAAAAGTCAGCAACCGACTGCCTTCACTTTGTAGCTTTTACTGCATTACTTGCTTGGTGTCCAATAATCCCTATGAGCCATGACGCTGAAGTTTCACATCTCTGAGCCACTTTCACACAGCCTACACACCACTCGGCATCCTGCTGCCACAATAGTTATTTCCAAAAACCTGTTTTGAAACAGTATATTTAAAAGGCAAGCCCCACAGAACTGCACTGTACTAACAGAAAGCACAGCACAATTTATTCTGAACCATGGGAACATGACAGGAAACTCAGCATTGCCTGAATCGTTTGATTTTGTATCAGCACATGCAACCATAAAACTCTGCACGAGACTGAAAATTGCATAACCTATTTGCTTATAGGATACTAAAGTACATGGGTGAGAAATATGGCTCCATTACAAGACACTTGCTTGCAAAAATACATGTATGTATTCCTGCATATATAAACTGATGGAAGAAGGTATGATGTATTACTGATACATCACAGAAGCTAACGTCTATTCTCCCCTGGAGCACAGAGAAACAGGAAAGAAAGGTACTGTAATTCTGTATTTGATTTTTTGTACATCCAGTCCATAACATTGTCGCTGATAGTAGCTAGCATCAGAATTTTGAAATAAAGGTGACAGATACCTTCCATCATCTCTAAGGTCCTGTTCTAAACTCAATATCCCAGATTCAATCCCACTTCAAAAGTTTTTGTTTCTAAGTACTATAACTTTGGACATGTTTCCATCAGTCTTCAGATCTGATACCACTTGAACTTGATACCACTCTGTTTAGCTAGAAGCTGCAAGAGAAGTATTTAATGAAAGTCACTGTTGGTGAACTATGACTCAGTGGTGTAGCTCTGAATCACTGTGCCCCTGAGGGTTACTCGCAGGGTATGACGAGAACAGCTTCTGGCAACGTGAGCTTCCCAGAGCCTGGAAATAGAAAAAGGTCAGTGGTTTCCTTTCTCCTACAATGCCACATCCGTTTTCACTTCGGCGTAGCCCATACCATGCCTTTTCCCTGAGCCATTCATACACTCATGCCCTGGTCCATCAGAGCCTGCTCTAACTCTGCACGCTGCAACGCACTGCAATTCTCAGGGTAGGTCAACACTGGTAGGCACGGGAAGGAGGCAGTGGTAAAGAAGGTGATGCAGAGGGGAGGAGAGTAGTGAGGGATGGAGACAACTATTGGTCTGTGGAGGCCTTGGAAATCCTGTTTTTTTGCCTAGTTAGAGCCTTCCTGTTATCAACCGCTGCAAAGCAGCCAAACATGTGGGTACATTGCAGGTCAAAGTTAAAAGTCAATTGAAGTAGCATTACAGGGTGATTACACTGCTCTGACTGTACTGATTGCACGGGCAGACCGCCATCAGCACAAACCACAACAGCAACTGCTGAATCAGCTCCTTCCCTAAGGAAAATGAAGCTAAGCAACCTATAAATCCCAGCAGCTACCCCACTACAGTCCAACAGAATCAGCCCCCCCAAAACCCTTCCTTCCATTTTCATTTAGTCAGCAATGAAATGCAGGGAGATTATTCATCGGAAAATAACTCATTCAAATATTCATGAGTAGCTGGTAGCTAGACTCCAGTTCATACACAGGATGCCTGCATAGAACGAGGAGCTCAGTAAGGCAGCTACTTCCAAGCACAAGAGTGGTAGATGATGGGGGGAAAATTATTTGCTTGGATCATCAGCAGATGGCAGTTATTTTACCTTCTCATCACCAAAAGAAAATAAATGGTTGTTACTCTCACTGCCAGAGATGAGTTTCCCTGGGTGAAATCCTTAAAGCCATCAATTTTTATTTTAATTTATCATGTATGCACTTTGGAGAGTTGAGTCTTGCTGTGATAATTCCCCTGGAGTTTTTGGAAACTTTGCTTAAGGAAGCTGTGACAAGATCTGGTTTGTGAGACAATAAACACTTCAGATCTATACAGGTTTTGAAAGAGGTCCATTCCTCAACGAGTGATTTCTCTGTTTCCAGTGCAGGAGCTATAGGATGAGATGAAGCTTTCATTCTAGTCTGGTTTTTGTAGCTTGCATTTATCTTCATTTGTATGGTCTGCCTTTTGCATGAGATTCATAGATCTTCTGTATAATGGTCCCAGCATGAACAATTCTGCCAAAAATGAAAAACTACAAAAACATGTATTACTGTAGAAGTTACAACTGATTCTTAGAATGTAAACAAACAAGCAACCATCTGTAGATCTCCATGTAAAAATAGTAAAAAAAAATGTTAACTGCAGAATCGGGCAGACATATTCTGATTGCTGTTAAATTTGTGATTGTAGACATTTGCTGGATATTAGCTTTTATTGTATTTTCCCTTACACAATGAATTCAAGGCTATTTGTCAATTATAGCACATCCTCCTCAGATTACAAGAAACAAGCAATGGACATTCCCCAAGTACATTCTTCAATATGAATCTACAATCACTAACCAACATCTCAGCCATCTATGATAGGCTGTTTCTATTTTAACATAAAAGGAATTACTGCTGACTGTGGCTTGCTGGGATTATGTGCTTTGTTATATATCTCTTTGGTTTTACTTTAGAAGCTCAGCTGTTAAGAATATCAGGCAATTTTTATTGTCTTCATCATTTGCCCTCTAAACCTGTAATTGAGAAAGAATCTAACAGGCAACTACAGCACCCATCAAACAACATTAAAATCTATTGTAAAGAGAGGGGATGGGAAGAGGGAGTGAAGGACAGAAAGAGAGATCTCCTAGAGCACACTGTGCCATGTGGCAAATTATATAACCTAGGCAAAGCATGATATAAACATTTCTTCTTTGTGTGTGTGTGTTTGTGAAGGAAAATATAACATCAGCTTCATTCTTGTTCACCCCTCCTCTTCATAAAGCAAAAAGCCTGCTGTCCACTGTAACAGGAGAAGGTTCTGGGCATTTCGTGTACTGAAATGCTACCCATAAACAACAAAAAGGCAGTATTTTATTGCATTCTGCCTGGGTTATAGTCCCCAACGCTATAATATGTTCTCCAGTGGCCTAGATATCAGGGTGTAACTTGAATGTAGATGAAGATCTTTAGTTTTTAATTAATAATACATACTGCAGAATCTGAAAGGCTATCTATAATTTATGTATCAGTGTCTCAAAAGCAGTCATTCATACATTATATATTCAGACAGAAAATTATCTCACTTTTATTTTCCAATAAAAAGTATATTAAGATGTTACTATGTACCCTTCAAAATGGATCAGTGCTACCCAAAGCTTCATAGCTCTCAAAAATGCCAGGTTCCACTGGATTCTGTTTGCTACAACAGGCTGAATGTGCAGAAGCTTTACTGACTGAGCATCTCTCCCTCTCTTCTGATGGGCTTTTAAAAATGATCACGCCACTTCTTGGATACGTGCTAATTTACCCATAGAGGGACAGATAATGTGAGAAAAAGTTTATAAAAAGGGAAGGAAATTATTTAACAATCATAACAAACAGTCCAGGTTTCCAAACTGGACTTAAGAAAAACTGATTATGGTAATATACCACAAGACTCCTATAAAATAGAGGAAGGAATAAGTAATTTTTGAAATACAAGTTTATGTGAAGCTATTGCCTATAAAGCACGTTTAATATTAACAGTCATTCTCATCGTGCTGTCCTCTTTTCCTAGCACCCACCTACTTATGGGCACTTTAAAAAGTAAAAATAAAAAAATGTATACTGTGTATGCTGAACATGCAACTCTTAAAAGTTGCTTTTAATGCTATATTTTCCCCCGCTCTCTATCAAGCCGCAAAGCCTAAAAAGGTGATACCAGGCTACACGATGCAAAGAAAATCAGTCTCTGGTACACCCCAGTCTTTGTTACACCACTTTTATGTGTAAAACAACGTAGACAAGATGCCAGCAGGATGCCAAGCCCTCCCTCTTGCCCCAGGTGCTGGGGAGCTCATTTCTGGGTGGCTGGGAGTCCCAGCTATCTGACAGACTGTCTGAACTCATTCACTCCAGGACAGAGGGAAATGAGTCAAATCTGCACTTGCTTTGCTGCAGCTCCACCACAGAGGATGTGGGACCAACTAAACTACAAGCTGTGTTTTTTTCAGACTTGCACCTCTTCTGTGTTCTACACTCCTAAAAAACTGTGCAACTGAGATGAGAAATATTTTCCAATCTCATAAAGGCAAGGAGATGATAAACTAATTAATATTTGTGGTGCATGTGGATGTATGATGATTTGTATGTAGTGAGACAGTGAGGTAGGAGATCAGAATTCACAAGACAACTTTCAGCAAAGTGAGAAAGGGAGTATTAACCCACACAGAAAGAAGGTATAAAAATTATCATTTTTTCTACGTGGATTTAAAGTTGCCCCCTGAATTTTATTTCCTCAGTACGATAATATTTTGGAGAAAACAAAACAAAACAATTCAACATGACCTACAAGCAAACAATCTAGAAGAGAAACATAATTCCTTGAGATTCATATACTTTCCTTTCCTTTATGAGCAGAGCTAAGCATTAAGCTGCTCCTGCAGGTATATCATGGGGGAAAAGAGTGGTCATAAATATTTTTGGGTTAAGCCTACCTCTCCCTCTCTACCTAGCACAACACAAAACCAGTTTGTGCAGTATGTACAACTAAAATTACCACCTCTTAGAACTGAAATTTGGGGATGGAAGGGCTTTTGAGAGACATTGTTAGTAGACTGAGGTGTTATCAAACAGAACATTTAACTTGGCTAGTCTAAAATCATAGCATATTTTTCCTTTGCAATTTGTAGCTCAATAACTAGGATTACCAACTGGCTCTTGGCAGTTATTTTGAAGATTACAGTAATTACAATTCAATGAATTTCTTCATAATCATCTGCTTCTTGGTATAATAAAATTTTAGAATATTACAGTGTATGAATTAGCAGGTAGTTACCACAGAACTCTGAAATACAGCAATCCAAATCTACCTCTATTTGAGTTTTGAAATATTATTTCTTAATCTTGTAAACTGTCGGCTCTGGTGGTGAACAGTTTCTAATTTTTTTCTTAATCTCTGCTGCTAATCTTTTGTTTCGGTTCTGTAAATTTGCATCACTAGGTATTTTAAGTAATCTCATATGTTTCTCCTCATGGGACTCTAATAACTGTTTTGGCTTGATGGTCTACGCCACAAAGTTGTATTTCTCTGATATGAAAGCAGTAAGAGGAAAAAACACACTGAGAAAAAAAACATCTATTTTATCACATTTATCAGCCATTCTAAAAAAAGCTTAAAAAAAGCTCTGTGAAACCTCAAGCTGAGGCAAATATGAAAAAGAACTGTATCTTTGCAAATAGTTAACTGCAGGCAAATGGCAATGTAATGTATGCTCAAATTGCTTCTGCAACAGGAACTGTTAGATTTTCTCATTAGTTGAAAAGTAAAATATTGGCAAATTAGACTATAATTTCAGCAAAAAACTCTTAGGTCACATGGTCTATTTCTTCTGTTCTGACAGGACTGAGCTGTTCATTTTGAAGTGTTTTGTACAACCTGGTTTTGAGTAACTCCAATTAAAAAGTGAATAAGATCATTCCAGTGAAAGGTTCTTTATAATTCATTTGCCACCTGACAAGTTGTCTCTGAAAACTACCACAAAGTACTTAAACTTCATGCTATTAGAAAATATTCCTTAATAGACATGTTATTGGTTTCTTCATACTGCTTCAGTTGTATCTAAAAAGGAATTTCTTACTTGAAGAATAATGACTGTAATCTGGACTGAATTAATTCTATGGTCAATGGTCAAAGGTATGCGCATTACTAAATTAACAGGAAGAGGCTGTAAATCAACATTGTTTAACAAACCATTACAGTACAATAATTAAGTTCTGAAAAATTACAAATAGCCCTCAACAAACCAAATGTCAGGACTGCATAATGTTACATGGCTACTGAGAAGAAAATGATGTCACCTTAGTCTTTCAGGCACATACAATCAATAAGAAGCGAGTGCTGATTATTGGTTGGGAATTATACATCACCTTTGCTCTGGTTTCATTAGTGGGTATCTCTCTTTGCAATCCCAAACAGTCAATAGCCTCGGTGGTTTTAAATCTCCACATGTTGCTACAATCCTATTAAATTGTCTTAAATTAGTCCTTCCCTGTTTGCAACACATACATTTGCTATTTTTCAAGAATGCAATTCAAGTGTACCCTTCCTTTATCTTCCAGACCATATTTAACAATTGATTTTAAAGAGGAGCCAAGCATTAATCCTGCGTGGTTCAAGCAGTCACTACTTTGCTAGACATCCTGGCAGATATTTTACTAATTTGAAAAGAACATACAATATGATACAAAGGAAGAAACAGTGATGCATAGGAAGGTATGTCCACAGACTTTGAGGAGAGTGAAGAGGGAATAAACCTGACTTGAATCAGCCAAGAATACAGGCCAGTGAGTAATCTAGGTCTAACAAATCCAGTATGTATGCATCCAGTGATGCTTTCAGTGAAGCAAAGAAACACAGTATTCTGCTCTTGGGGGTCTGAACTGACTTGAACAACTATTTATTGTCTTTCTGATCATTCCTTTTTTTGTGGGTTGCATATGGGAAGACAAACCAGCAGTACATTTATGACCAAGCTTTACTTATAATCCATAAATCACTCTGTTGTCTATTTAATGGGATTTGAGTCCAAATCGATTCAATCTAAAATTTTCAAACATCCTGTTGGGCACTGCATCAAGTCATTTATTAGCAGTGTAGTTCTTCAATACAGATTTTCAAATAAAGGTATAAAACAACCATGATGGCAGGCATGAAAAATTCATATTTACCAACAATTACGGTAAGACATAGACAAGACATATCAGGTATTACCTTCCTAAGTATGTAAGAGTAGCTTGCTATATAGCATTATATTGTGGCATTGACTTTCTCATGCTGTAAACGGCATTTGAACTGGTTTCTAATCACAACATGATTAATTCAGTTTATTACCACTGAAGCCTTAAATGTCACCCAATTCATAGATTTTTGTTAAGCAAAATCTTGAGGATTAATGTGACCTGTACATGCGTACCAAAACTTAAATCACAATAACAGGCAATTCTACATGAAATTATATTCCATAGATGGGGGGGGGGGGGGGGCGGAATTTCATTTCTGCTCTATGTTATACTTGTAAAGAGACTTTTTTTTAAATCCACACAGATGTATAACGTATCTGGAGTTTCTTCAAAACTATATATTGGTGTTGTGACCACCAAGGACTCTATGGAAAGAAACAGATTTTTTTTTATATATAAGAATGAAATTAAAGAATGACATAAATTTTATATTCTCTTATATTTCATCTCTGTCATTAACCAATTTAATCATAATGGTACTAGAGAAAGCAGCTATTAGATTTGTCTCACTTGACCCATTTTTTCCTTAACTGACAGCGTTACTGTGTACAGTAACATTTTCTTTTGGACTCATGTTCCCTTCTAGATCTGCTTTATTATTATTTCAGTAGGCTGAAAAGTAGGAACTTAAGTAACAAAAGGAAGGTCACAAGCACTATTTTCTTGCTTTATTGAAAGCTATCATACAAACTGAGTAACACACTTAATTCTTTGACATCTTTTCATAAGATTTAACCAATATTTAGAAATACATCATGTACCTAGTTTCTCTTTTTTTCCACTAGACGAGTGGACACTCAGCTAAATCCATGTTAACTTCTACAGTAACATCTGATATCGAAATGAAGTATCTGTGTGCATGGGCAGATAAACTAACACGACTACAGCATGAATCTAAAAAACCCCACACACATGCAAACCCCTGCTAAAATACAAACCCAAACAGCATCATCTGAAATGCAATACTCCCAACTGCTTATATTAGCGACTGTAGCAATATTATCTGTATTGTAGCATAACCTAGCAATATTATCAGTGGATTTTACAATGAAAGCTGCAAGTAAAATTAAGAGTTAATAATGAACTGTGAATAAATCTTTCAAGACCACTTCAAGCTCTTTAACAGACAAAAAGTTGTTCAAACCTTAGCAGACCTGTAGGAAACAAACATGTAATATATGCAGGAAATTATATTGGCAATGTATTGAATACTAATTATATCCAAACAAGAAGCCACTATTCCAATAATAGCAGTACACCCACGAAGGGAAAAACAAAAATAGTACTAGCAAGAAATTAGTTTTGAGAAGATCAGTGAGAAACTAAAGCTAAAAAGCATTACAGAAGTATATAATTATCCCCAAATGAGTGTTATGAATCTAGGATGTTTGGAGGTAAGCTTATACTTGAAGTAAATCTATCAAAATTTACTTCAAGCTTGAAACTCATATTGAGGACACCCAGACAACTTGAACACAACACTGACGTCATCCCCAAGACATTTTTCATGTTTCAACATGGATTTTTTGTTTGTTTTCCCTCTAATATAGCACCGCTTCATGACAAGTGCTGAGGTTGCTTAGTAATTTAACTAGTTTTTCCTTGCCTAGAAACAGTGAGTGTTCTTACACCTCCAGCATGAATTCCTTGATTTTATGAGATATGCAAAGTGCAGTCATTAGGAGGCTGTAGAACTGGGGAAACTTAATTCTTCTGCTGGGCCTGTAGAGAAGACCTCGACATGAGAGACTTCACAGCAAACTTAATTTGTCAGCAGGA
>NW_009193048.1:13442-16153 GCF_000690835.1 Fulmarus glacialis
AAATGGCATTGGCAGTAGTATCCAGTCATATGCAGACATTATACCTCACCAGAGAAAACCTTCATGAGTAGGCTGGTATAGGAAGAAGTATAAATTGATGGCAATAATCCTGCAGTTAGAAAAATCAGCTGCTTTGTTCTTAGAAATAAGGCTGCTGGCTGTAGGCCTCGCTATACTTAATACTGTCTTGAGTTGCAAATAGAGACCAGCACCATGCTCACCACTGCCCCTGTTGTTCTCATTGTTCTCCTGGACAGGCCAGGAAAATCCAGTATCATGGTCTCAAAAGCTGTGATTGCAGCAACATAGCTCAGGAAAACTCAGTGTTCAAGCGAACACTACTTCAGGTCAGTAGCAAAGGCTCAGTAAGGTTCAACTAAAAGCACAGACTCAACACATTCAGCCTCACCATCATCAGGTAGGGGTTAAAGTGCACATACCATGACAAACAATCTGCATTACACCAAGCAGTCCTTCTTAAAACTGCCACAATCCTCACCAAGTTTTATCCTCCCTTAAACTGTGATCTAATAACACAACTCCTGCATTACGTTCCATCTGCCTTCATTTTGTCAGCAACCTGTCCTAGATGGTCTCCTTCCAGCCTTATCCGGATCACACCTCACCTAGCACCATGCTTCCTTCTCCCCCCTGGATGAGAAAGCACATTTTGCCCATACCATTGCAAGCCTTCATGCATGCCATGTGCATTGATCAATGCTCCAGCAAGGCCTCCGTCTGGAGCAGTGCTTCTTGCTTTTGGACCCTGCTGAAGGCTTACCTTTCTATGACTAGTAAAAGCCTGCCTGTTGTTTGGTTTAAAATGTGAGTAGAGTAAAGCATATTCTTCCTTTTAGTTCTCATTTCCACAGTGCTGGCTTACTTTTCTTTCCTGTAAGTATGTAAGAATGTAAGTAATTGGTCTATCACAATTCCTTTTTTTCCCTCATCCTAACACCCAGGAAAAACTCCTAATTTTGTTTTGGTTTTACTGGAATGATAGAGTTCCAAGTTCCATTTTAGTTACTTCTTATATTTAAATACATTTATACTTATCTTTTTTTTCTTTTTATGAATTCTTATTTCTACAGTGAAGATCATCACAGTTCAGACTGCTAAATCATCCCAACCACATCCAACCACATTATCTAACCCGTCTTTTAAGAAGCAGCAATCATTATTGCCTTGGCAAAATAGTCAGATACAATATTTCCAAGGGTTTTATCTTTGACATATTGCTTCCTCCATTATAAGATATCTCCTTCCTGTTCATCCTGCTCACGACTCAAGACTGCTGACACCCTAGCACTGCATCCCCTGTGTCCAAAAATACAGTACTGGAATAAAGTATTGCCTAGATACCTGTCACGTCAATGAATGAAACCTGAAGTGAAAAATTAGCAGAAAGGAACAATGGGAGGTATTCCTTCTTCCCGATGCACATGTAGACTGGTATGATTGGATCTAGGCTGGATTTTCCCTGTGCATATGTAGCTAGAGGCTTCCTCTGTGTGGTAGGCCAGTCTAAGCCAGAAATTCAGTCATTAGCAAAGTATACTGAAAAAAAAAACCTCCAAAACATACCAAATGAAAACCAAGTATCTACCTGTGTAATGACAGAAACAGCTCACAATGGTGCAGTTTTTCACATATTTCAGTTGGACACAGTCCCTGCAGCATGCAAGGCCTTTACAGAAGTAGTTCTTTGACTGAGTCCAGCCTCCTGCAGATTTGTGGTTTGTGGTTGACTGCAAACTGTGAAGGTTTTGTCATGCTAAAGCATCTATAAAGACTGCCTCTATGTGGATTTTCCTTTCCCTAATACTGCTTGAATTCACTCTGCAGCCTTTCCTTCAGTTCAGGCAGAGTTGAACATTTTTCTTTTCTATTTTGGCCACCCACGTTCCTGAAACTGATATTTAGCAACTTCACCTTTGAGATCTTTAAAACTTTTGACAAATTTCACTAAAATCAGCCACAAGTCATTATAAGTTTTGGTAGGGAAGAGGAACACAGAAGTTCAGATTGGCGAGAAGCATACACCTATGCATGAAGTGCAGTCGGACAAGCTTTGCTTCCTTTGGAAACCAAATTAACACTTTTTTCTTCCAGAAGGTACTTCCAGTTTTCCTGTAATCCTATTTTAAGGGGCAACTCCGGCTCCTCCTGGTGGGTCTGGCCTTTATTTTGAACTTGAAAGATGCTACCTTCATCAATGGCTCCTGACTAAATTTGACGGCCAACACAGCAGTGAGCTGAAGTGTTTGCAGTCTCTCTCACAGGCTGCTTTGTCTCCCTTTTTTAGGTTTTGGTTTTCTTCTGTGCCACGTAAAAAAAATAAATATACGGCACAATATAGCGGAGGTGTTAAATCATGCCACACCAGAACACCTTCCCAGCAGCGCACTGAAACTGCGATGCTATGACAAGAGATCTCTGGGGGCATCTCCGGGTGCCCTTCGTCCTCGGTGGGCTTTCAAGGCAACGCGGTGGCTCCCTGGGATGAACTGGGCTCCCTGCTGCGGCCTTGCGCTAAACCCAAAACTCTGCGGAGCCGGCAAGGCTCGACTCCCTCCTCATTTTCTCTCCATAGCCGACCAACTTCGACGGTCGAGAGCTCTTACCGCGTCTAACCGGGGTGGGGGATAAGCTTCAGCAACGGCTCCCCTCACACTCCCGCCTCGGAGCCGCGCGGCGACGCTTCCCCCCGG
>NW_009193049.1:0-9944 GCF_000690835.1 Fulmarus glacialis
TTAAGGCCGTTGTGGCATCTCGGGGCTGTGCGTGTCGGAAATGACATCTGAGGGAGCCAATCTGGCTGTTCAAAAGGATCAGTTTATTAACGTCGCGCTCCTCGGCAGAGTCACCAGACATCATTTAACACAAGAGGTTTAAGACAAAACCAGAGAGAGCATCGGTCTGGGAATCACATCCCTTTGCTTATCTCCCGAGCTCCCCAGCGTTTGACCGTTCCTCCTGGCCCCACCGGCTGCACGCTGTGTGTAGTGCCTGGTGTCCCACAGACAACTGGGGTTGTTGCGCAGAACATTCCTTATAAAGACATCTCTTGGCACAAAGACGGTCCCTGGGAGCAGGATCCTAGGTTGAAACGAAACCTTCTTGGAATAAGTAAATACCAGGGTTTTATTTCCTATTAAGCTAGCAGATAGTTTGTTCATTTTGCCACGGTTTGCAGTGTCCGACCAGATAGGGGTGGATACTTCTTGTCTTCCTTCCTCTTTATATTTCCAGTCTGGGAAACAGCAAAAAAGTTAGTGAAAAGAGTAACATCTGTGAGAGAGAGAGAGAAAAGGATGAGGCGGGCTGGCTAACCTCAGGAGATGGTAACACAGAAGAGCTATTCATTCTGAGAGCCAGTTGCTCCTCGCCCTGCTAGATTATAAATTGGACACCTTATTAAGAGCTGATCCTCCACCCAGGGCTGTGCTCATGCTCTAAACCAGTGGAACGTAATCCCGTTTCACTATTGATGCCTGTTACTGGATAAGCACATGTGCAAGCAGGGCAGAGGATACTAGGTAGAAAGAACCAGCATCCTGGCTGTTTTCTGAATTGTCAGTTTAAGAAGGCAGAGTTTTGGGAGAGAATTGGGGAGGAGGTTGGTTTGCACTAAAATTTGGGCACTTTTATGATGATGTTAGCTGCCTTACCAAATAATTAAACCAGCATAATTTTTTCTTTTTTTTGCTTGTTTTCTCCGTTGTATCTTAAAAATGCTGACTCACTAACACGGTGTGCCAACCCAAATGTTGCTGCTGGAATCAACCACTGGAAGAGCCTGATGAGATATAACCCCACCATGGCATAGGCTTCAAGTGGGCCTCTTCGGTGATTCCAAGTTTCTCTTCTGCTGGTTTGCTTGGTCACTTATTTTTTGTCAGATTAGCCCGAAGGTCTGGACAGATTTAGGCAGATGCCAAGCTGAATGGTTGTTGTGGTGAAAATTTCATGGGAACATAAGTTTAACAAATTCAGCAAAGTTTTATCATCCTTGGCAAGACTTCCAAGCTTTTTGACCTTCACGCACTTTTCAATCATTTGAAAAGTTCTCCGACTGGCATTTGAAATGCACGAAGTCATTGCCGGTTGTTGTCAGAAATAAATATCTGACGTGTATTCTTCAGGGCTTATTTTTGTGCTGAAGAAAACAGGATGGAGTATTATAAACCTGTTTTAGTGTCTCTGAACAGTATCCCTGCTCATACATGCATGTTTTTCCTTCCAGACAAAACCAGCTAGGGTGTTCATGCAATGCTAGATGCATCGTGAGGATTCTGCATCGTCAGAGCATTTATTCTGAATATTGTATAGATACACGGCTGGTTGGTTCCACTTATTGAGGTACCTCTGTTTTACGTTCCTTGGCAGGCAATTTAGACATAGGTAGGTATATTGCAACTGAGCAGTGGTCAGGAAATTCAAAAGTAACATGGAAATGCAACCTTAAAACAAGGCCCCCTCCTTGTTTAGCAGTGAGTTATAGATTCAGGAGTATTTCAATGATATCTTCTAGACTTTTTGACTTGTTGTGCATCTCATATAATTGAAAAGCAGCTTTTTTGTTTGTTTTAGGAGGAAATACATTTCTTTCAGACCTGATTATCGTTAGTGATTCATTTGTCATTTGAAAATGTTTGTGTGATTCTCTCCAGGTTCTGAGTCCCTGACTGTCACTGGTGTGTTGGAAAGCAATGACTCCTCAGATGTTCCTGGATGCCTTTATGTATCTGCCTCCAATTACTTTATGAGCTCATGAAAATGAACACAAGGCATCTTCGACATTTCTTTCTCTCTTTTCTTCTTCTATTTTTTACGTAAGGCACTTTTGCCAATAACTTTTTCCTAATAAAACAGTGCCTCTGAATTCATGCTGTGTGTCTATGTCTGTCTGTGTATGTGATTCTATGTGCCCTACCTCTCCACCTCCCCAAAAGTGTGGGCCTGTTGGTCAGTTAGTTTGGCAAAAGAATACAGATCTGAAAGTGAAGTTCCTATAAGGTTAAAAGAGAGAGGCAGATGGGTACTCGAGAGAGCCTGTTTGTGCTAGAAGCATCATGGTGCTGTCAGCTCAGCTCACCCTTTAGCAGCCACCAGAGAACTCCCACTGGAATGTGCCCTTGGAAATCAGACTTCATCCTGCCTGTCAGTCATGGACTACTTGTTCGTATTGGTGGTTTTGGTATGGTTAAAATAGAGACGGGAAGGCTGGGTTGAAAAACTGGAGTTTCTCATTTGTTCTGCACTTTTGAGATTTGTGGTTGTCTCCCGCAGGTGATCAGGAGTCCATAGTTGTGTCCTAGGCACTGGGGAATCTCTGGTGCACACACCTTCAAATTGGGTATTTATTTTGTTACAGAGCAATATAGCCATCAGATTTCAATATAACATTAGAAGTGTGGATGTCCTTAAACCAATTTTTGCTGAGGTCATGAAGGCTTTGAAAATAAGGGCAAAGCCTTGAATTTCAGCTGGGACTGAGTGGTCAGCAGAGCAAAGAACAGAGCTCAAGCTTGTTTGGTGGTCTTGTGCTGCTGAGTAAATGGACTGGAGCATTCTTGTACGGGGTATCATTTCTAAACCTGCCAGGTTGTAGAAATCAAGCATAAGGGCCAAGTTCGATCTAGCAAGTCATCTGATCAGAAATAGTGCTGAGGAATTGAGGGGTTTGCAGCAATGATTGTTGGGGCTTCTGGGATGAATGAGTTCAGATGAACATTCAATCTTCCATTAGTCTTCATGCCAGCGATGGAGAATGGATGACATTATGGAAATGTAAAATACTTTCCTATACCATTGTCAGCCCAAGCTTTTGCGACGATTCAGCTTCTGGCAACTCCTCTTCATTCATTTGCTGATCTCAGCCAAGCCCTTGAAGAGCTGGGTAATGGTGTTATTTGCATGGGAGGTGAAGATGATGTAGAGATGGGTGTCATATGCGTACTGCTGACAAGTCAGTCCATGGTGCCACCGAATCTTCTCTTGAGGCTTTATATAGATATTGGACAGGCTGAGTGAGGGGAAAGAATCTTGTGTTATTCAGCAGGTGGAAAAGGTTTTGGAGGTTAAGGAAGGAGCAAGTGTTTATCATAAATCTCTTGAGTGTACAAGAGATTTATGTAAGGGATGTCTGAAGAGGTACCAGCTCAGTTCCACAAGGCTGCGGACAGACATTTATTTTCAAACAGCTGAGCTGGTTGGAGATCTTGCAGCCATTCCAGATGCTTGCTACCAATCCTCTGCCGATGGCGCCTGTACCACTTCCTCTGCTATTAGAAAAGGTGGCCCAAGGTCTTCCTAATCTGTCAGGTGAAGCGTCTCAGATAGTTTTAAGTGCTGACAAAGGTGGTGTTAGTTAACCCAGCTGACATTGCGTTACCTTTAAGAGAGAGCTGTTTACTAGCACAGCCTTACCCTCAGTTTTAGAAAGGAGGGAGAGGAGAGGAGGCGGCTGCAGCCTTTCCCACAGAACAAGTCCGCAGCCCCAGACAGTTCCTGCATTG
Source organism: Fulmarus glacialis (assembly GCF_000690835.1). Lineage (NCBI taxonomy): Eukaryota > Metazoa > Chordata > Aves > Procellariiformes > Procellariidae > Fulmarus > Fulmarus glacialis. Next base: position 3,769 of record NW_009193049.1, read on the forward strand.
CCTCCTACAGGTCTGAAGATGGGTAAGGCATGTGTGTGGGACTGGATACCTCTACTGGAACAGACTATGTTACTCTTGTTTTGGTGAATATGTGGTTGGATATTTTGTGCCAAGCATGTGCATAAAATACGTGTGAAGTACTTGTTTGTTACCTGAGCAACTAAAATGGTGTATTTGGAGCTGTGTCAGCCTCTTGTGTAAACAAGAGCTGTAGGATGGGGTACACAGTGTGGTAGAAGCCCACGTCGCTAAAAGATCATTAGTATCCAAATTTGCTAACAGATCATTTACAAGAAATTTGTTATTAATTATGATGTTAGTACCACTGTGGTTAAAGCTGAACCAACAAGTTATAATAAAATGTTTAAGAATGTCCAGTTAGGGGCAAAGAAGAAAGCTCCTGTGCTCAAGGGATCATTCAGAAGTGGGGGGAAGCAGGAAGAAAACATGCAGGTGGTTTTTAAGAGATCCTGGACTTCTTACAGTGTTTCCAGATCCAAAAATACAGACCTGTTGAAGAATCCTTGACGTGTGCACAGGCGAAACAGAGCAAGCTGTAATACTGTGTGTGGCCCAGTTGTAAATGTGTCTGTGTGCTGGTAGTGCTTTAACACGGAGAGCTGATAGTATCCGCTACTATGACTTACTAGTGAAACATGCTCTCCGTTATCGAATGGTCCCCTCTGAGGACCGGTGAGACTCAGGAGTCTTCCCAGCATCCCAGAAACAACTTGCAGCCTTTCTGAAACATGGAAATGAGCACACAGTTTTAAAATTCTCCCTTCATCAAGAAAAAAACCCGCCCTTTCGAGTAAAGCTGCTGATTTATTGCATGATACAAACCTGTAAAAATGGGCCACCATAATGTCTGAGTCTGGCTCTAAATGAGATCCCTAACTTACTGGTCATCCTCTTTCTGAACTGGGCCAGCATGGAGCATCCTACCTTAACAACAGTCTGAAACTCTAGTGGAATTTGGACTCAGATCCAAACTCAAGGCACAGGCTCTTCTCTAAATAAAAATAACTAGATCACAAGCTATTTTGAGGTGGTGACTTTCAGGCAAGAAATGTAGGGCTTACATAGGTTTTTACTCCTGTCAAATACATCTGGATGCTGTCTTCCTTCCAGCCGATATTCTGAAAGCGCTTTCATCAGCTCAGAGCCAAATTACTCCAACTGGAAGGTGGAAACTGTGGTACAACTGACATTATTAGTGGTGAACACTGGTGATTTTTGACTGGTTTTTTTTTTTCCATGCAGAATATTCTGCTACTCTGGTTGCTGCTGATGCTGATATAATTTCTGTCATGGCCTGTGATGAATAGCATATGCAGTGCTGGGTCAAGATAAGAGCCAACAGTGTGTTGGAAAGCCTTCTCTAAATATGAATCCCCACGGTTCTGTCTTTCTTGACATGGAGATGGTTAACGAAACTGCCATGCCTGGTACCATTTACATAGCTGCCAACGCTGCTGATCGCCATTACCTCCTCCCTTCCCCCAGCACCAGCTAGCAAATCTTCTGGTTTTTTCTGTTTACTTGGCTATACCTAGTATAATGATATGAATAGTTTCCATTCACGAAGAATGTGGTGGGATACAGCTGGTTATAAGGGAATAGGAGGTAAAGGAGGAAGCGGTATGCTGGGACCTTATTGTCAATGGCACTAAGCAGCAAGCACTAAAACATGTTTTACACCAGTGAGAGCTGGCTGTGTATGGTACCCTCCCGGTAGTGTTCCCACTGTGCTCAGCAGATGGATGGCGGGGGGGTTGCTGTGTTTTAAGGTAACTTTTCGCCTCAGGAGCTCCAAGCAGTCTACGAACTTCAGTTAATTTAAACCTCTGGACTGTGTAAATTATTATCCTGTTGTATCGAGGAGCAAACTGGTTTGCTTAAGATGTCACAGGAAGTTTTCAGCTTTGCCAAGGGTATAAACTACATCTTCTGACTCATAGGTCTGGGCTATAACCAAAGGAGTTTTCTTCCTCTTAACATAGGTGGCCTACCTTCTCTTTGATATTATCCCATCTTCCCCTAATCACTGGGCGACATCTGATCTCTGTGACTTTTGTACAGCATCCAAGTTCTACTGTATTTGGTCCAAGATCTCACCTTTCATTTCTGGCTCTTTTAATTCCATTTCAGTCCCTGGCAATTCCAGGACGCTCATCCCAAACCCGGCTGACGAGCCCTTGGAAAGCAGGGTGCGCCTTGGAGGTGTATCTTGCCACGGCATGGAGATTTCCCTGGACCAGCCACAGGAATGGTCACAGTGTCCTCCACTAAACTCTAGCGTGGAGGATGGCTATTGCCACCCACACGCTTCCTGCAATTTCTGCTTAAACACAGTGTTCTTTACTCGCTGCGGTTGGTATGTAAAGCTGCTTTCCATAGGTTTAAAGCTGCTGCCCCCTCCAAAGTGGCTTTATTTTAGTGTTCAGTTCAGTGATTTCGACAGAGCACTTACTAGCCGGTATCTAAGGTTTTATTTAGGGTCAAGTTAACATATAGCATTGCTTTTGTCAACATTATTATTTTTCTTTTGTCTAATCTCACGAATTGTTTTAGGGCTATTGTCTCTTTTTTCTCCTCTCCTTTAAGGATTTGCAATTTTTCTTTTGGGCTATGGATGTCATGGACCAAATCCTGCCCTAATTTACACCTGTAAGACCAATGGAGCTGCATACATGCACGTGAGGACACAGTTAATAGGATGCTGAAGTTGTTTCCCTGTTTTGAAAAGTCATGTGGTCTAGAGGACTGGTGCTGGGAAATGTCATTTAGGATTATATAATTCCTAAGTCTGTAAATCCTGATGTACAGATAGCTTCTCCCCTGGCTGTATACTTTTACTGGTGATAAAATTTAAAAAAAAAAAAAAAATTTAGGTGCTGTACTGGTAGAACCCCTTACTGGAGTTATAACACTTTTATAACTGCTTTTTACACAATACAGTACTTTTCCCATCCTACCTAGTACTAAAGGCTTATCTACACCAGGAGATTTCACAGATTGAGAATGGTATTCAAATAATGTTTAACATTTGTACAGAGGGTGAAAACTGAGATTTAGGTTTGGTTTTGTAGAGGATTTTTACTTTTCAGAATTTGATTTGGCAAATTTTAAAATTTTCTGTTTTTTCACTCCCAACTAGGTGGTTTTTTTTGTTTTGGATCAATTGGAAGCTTTGGTTTTGAGTTTTGCAGCTTATCTAATGCAATACAAACAGACACAAAATTAAAATGAAAGTAATTTTGAAATTAAAAAAAAAAAAGCAGCTATGTTGCATTTCAAACATGCTGAAAAATGTTTCAACACTGCTGGAACTCTTTGTTTTCCTGATTTTTCTTCTTCAGGGAAATCCTGGCAAAATCAGCTGGATTTTTTGATGTGTTTTGATTCCAGCAGAACAGGATTCCAGCAGAGACTTTTTTCCTGGTGGATGGAGAAGAGCAGGACCAGCGGAGCTCCCCGTGCAGAGGGTGTTATTCCAGAAGAAGAGCACTCCCTCACCCGCAGAGAGGAGCGATCCAATACGCCTTCTGTCCGGGGGCAGGAGGGGGAAGGAGGGAGGAGGGGGAGGATAAGGATGCTTCCTTCCCAGCGCTCGGGGCTGCTGGCCAAGAATGTAAGCCTAAATTCAAGCCTGGCGAGCGCTGTGCCAGATCCAGAGAGTTTGGAGTCCCTTTGTCCAGAAGCTTGCAATACTTGAGGGAGTTGCCAAATGGGATGTGCGGCGCATCCATGTAATATATCTGATGCATGAAAACTGGTTCCTACTGAGCTTACCATGGTGCCTGAGGCAAAAGTACTTCTGATTCCCTACATGATGCAGCAATCACCAGACCACTGCTGTTCTCCTTAAACCCGGCTACAATGGCAGTTCAGGACAACCTCCCGCCTCGGGTCGGGCTGAGGCAGATGGCATGCACAGGGAGAGGAAAGGCGGTGCTGCCTTTGACCCTGCTCTCTCTCTCTGGGAAGGGAGGACCCAATGCCGTTTGCATTTCTCCCTAGGCTGAACCATTAAGTCTGATGACAGAAATGAACCTTTCCCCCCGGACACGGGCCAAAAGACTTTTTTTTTTCTTTCCCTTCCCCTCCTGTCTCTTTCATAACCGTCATTTTCACATATCTCTGGAACATATCACGTACTACTGTCATGTGCTGTAGGTGTGCTCCCCTTTTTTCTTCAGCTACGTCCTGCTTCCCATCTGCCAGATAAGAGCCTCTCCTTGTCTGGCTGATGTTTGTTTGCCACAGGTGACAGGGTGGACCAAAGCCATTGCTTCTGCCCTAGGGGAGAGCCTCCGCATATAGGAGAGAGGAAAATCTGCTCTGGAAACACCATCTAGCAGCCTCCGTGTCAACAGGGCCGTAGCAATTCCTGTGGGATGAGAGTGCCTGTGTTCCTCTGCCTCTTCAGAAAGTTCAGCCAGTTGTGCTTGTGCAAACCCCTGGAGGGCTCTGAGGTTGAGCAGGTGTCAGCGAGGACATAGCCTGGGTTGCAGAACTCCTACGACAGGCTGTGCCGGACAGAGAGGAAACTTCCCTTGGTAGGAATTGGTTTTGTGTTTTATAGGGATGCCGATGGAGGACAGGAGGCAGGGGGAATCCTGTCATGACGCACCCCAAGCCAGTAGTACCCAAGGCGGGTTTCCCATTTCTGTGCTAATGGGGTTCACATCAAATGCCAAGGGGTTGCTGAGGGCTGCCCGTGGAGCAACTCTGATACAGGACATGCCATTGCAGAACCCTACATAAGGGCATCGGTTCAGCCAGTGCCCAGGCAGAGGTGGAGCAGAAGCAACGTGGTTTGATGTGGCGTGGTTCTCTTAGGCTTGAATTCCCACTAATCTGAGTCTGAAAGCACCCACTGGGATGTGTGGCAATAGGTTTATAACCCAGGTCCGTGCCTGGATCCAGGCCATTACTAGAGAGACTAAAGGAGATGTGATCCTTCCATCCCTTGTCCTCCTGACGTCAGTCATGATGCTGGCACATGTTCCTCCAGCTTTCTGGGGCTTCTTGTCAAAGCCGTGCTGCTGCACTGAGAGCAAGAGCTCTGGACGAGAAAATGAGAGCTAAAGCTTTTTCCTGGGGCTATCCCAGCCTGGGCAGCCATGCTGTCTCCTGGGCCGCAGCTCAGCTGCTCCGGCTCCACAGGCAGCAGCCCTGCTTGTTCCCTGCGGCGTGTGCCAGGAGGTGGGTTTCAGCTGCGAAACGGAGCATGGTCTCTCCTGCCTTCCCTGGGTCGGGGTCCAGAGAGGGTGCCCTTTTCCCCGGCATCTCACCAGCATGGGAGATACCCTTTCCCTGGCATCTCACCCGCTCTTTCATCTTCTCCTCTGTTCACATCAGGGCTGCTTTTTCCCTGAGCACAGCGAGCAATCCCCCGCCTTTCTGTCCCGTGCTGGCCGGGAGAGAGGCTTTCTGTGCGAGCCTCCCAGGCAGCGTGACTTGTTTCCAGTGTGCTACAGGCAGGCCTCTATTCGGATGGAAGTTCCTGTTAAATACGTATGAATCTGATTGACTTTGACTTCCTCGTTGTCCAGGTTTTATTCCTTTTTATTCATTCACAGATGCCTCCTGCTAAACAGGGAGTTGTGACCACGTCTCAGTAAGTTTTGACTCATTTGAGAGGCTGCCCTCAATCTGCTCGTCTTTAAAGCTTCCTCCCCTCCTCCCCCACTCCAACTCCCTCTGGCTCATTTCCCCCCTGCCTCTCTCTCTGCAGCTGCTGGACAGCTTTGTGACCACCAGTTAGGATGGCTGTTTGCCACTCTCCCATGATTGCTGCCATGTGCTGTTTTCCTTATGCCTGTTCCCTGTCTTCTTCCCCGGTCAAAGAGGAATTCTCCTCCACAAAGAGAGAAGCAAGCGCAGTTGTCTCTGGGCTGAAGTGGGAGCTCCTGCTTAGCTCTTACTCCATGGAAAGCCTAGCACTTTTTTTTATGGCGACCAGTGATTTCTGCCTTGTGCTTCTCGGTACACCGTGAGAGGTTTTTTTGCCTTCAAACGGCTGATCCTTTGGCTTTCTACCTGTGCTTTGTGTTTGCTTACCACAGCTTACCAGCCACCGGGCAAACAAAACGCGTGCTGGCACCTCGGCTGCGGCCACGCGGAGCCCAGCGGCTTTGCGAGAGCAGCTGAGGCAACCGAGGCTGCGG
>NW_009193050.1:0-1398 GCF_000690835.1 Fulmarus glacialis
GCCGAGGCCGAGGTATTGCTGCTATGTGGGGAAATATGAGCGAGTAATTTTATAAGTAACAAAGGCTGGGGAATGGAATGAGCCCCTGTTATCCGGTGTCCTCTGGAAGCCCTGGATCAGCAGCTTCTTGAGCCTAAAAGTGAATTCAAGAAGAGGCTCCTTTCTCTTTTCCCAGGGGTATCCGCTAAATATAGAAATAACCTCCGCGCGTGTTGCACAAATCACCTACCATTTGCTGTTTGTGTAAAACCGATTAGCCAGACACAACTGTGAAACAACTTGTTACTTTTATAGCCGCCACGCACAAACAAATTTAGATGCGTCGTGTTTGGCCGGGGAGAGGAGCCCCGGCGGTGCCCATGTAGGGCCCTGCCTGACACCGAACCCCCTCTCGCTTCAGGTGCCTCTTCTCCCTTTGCCCGTCAGATGATTAGCGAGTCCTTATTTATAAAGTTCAAACTATCTCATCACCGGGCTGCTTGTTTTATTTTAGTCTATGTATGCGGAGGTATAAATATTTACTTAGGAAGAAATAATATTTACTGCTTACCAGGAAAGCAAGGACACTTTTTTTTTTTTTTTTTTTTTTAAATCCGCGCTTCCCAGCGGGTGTTAGAGGTGAAATCAGCGCCTCGTCCAGCTCCTCCCGCAGCGAAACCCGGCACCCGCTGCATCCCGCCTGCGTTTTACGCCGCCGGTTTTCCTAACAAAGACAGCGAATTATTTGGGCGGAAAACCAAAATCCACGGAGGTTTCCAAAGGCGACGAAAAATCAACGTTTTGCGAGGGAGAGAATAAAGTACCAAACACTGTCACCGTGCACAGGAGAGACCGAATGACCGAGATCTCGCCAAAACCCCCCAAACCGGTGTTTTAAATATTGTAACGCGCTACAGATATTTTAATTTTTTTTTTCCTCTTGGCGGCCTCTTTATTTTAGCCCCGAAAATGCACACAAATGTACATCTTTTTTCTCAGCTGCTCTTAAAACTTAGTTATTAAGGATTAGCTGGGAAAGGCCGTTCCCTTTCCGTGGGAAGGCAGAGCCGCTTCTTCAGCACCGATTATTTCCCTGATCTAAACGAAAGATCCGCGCTCTCACACCGCACGGACACGGCTGTAATTTTTTTTTCCCCTGCAAAATAAATAGTAAACGTTGCTTAGATCGCCCCAGCATGTTTTGTTTAAAACCATTTCCCTTATAACTAGCCACGAAAGCCAACCCAAAGCGTACCTATTCCGGCCGGGAAGGGGCAGGATCCCGCAGCGCCGGGATGCAGAGCCGAAGTCAGGCTGAGAAAAATTAATATATTTAGGGAAAAATTACGGCACGGTTGAGGGAGTCTCGGATCTGCCCGGGAAGGCTTAATTTTGAAGGAATCGGTGTGATGCTGGCCC
>NW_009193051.1:0-8429 GCF_000690835.1 Fulmarus glacialis
GGCCTTGTTGAACTTCATACAGTTGGCATTTTATATATTTAATAGATTTAGTCCTTCCTTTGTGAGCATTTGGTGCCTACAGCAAGATTTGTAATTCTCAAATTATCTACCCTGCCCTCACTTATCCGAGTAACTAATTTTTTTGGGGCAATAGAGCCCCTCAGAGAGCCTATGCTTTTGGTGCTGGGCACATGAATAATGATATCTTGATATCAGCTTTGGACTAAGGTGCCTAAAAAAGGACCTCCCAGAGAACAGAACTGTCAAAGTCCTGTTCTGGATCTGTTCTTGAAAAGGACCCAGCTTAAGGCATAACCCCCTCTTTCCCATTTCCAATCAGCTTACAAGTCTGCATCCCAATCTGCAGACTGGCTTTTGTGGGTCTGATTCTCTGAGCTCCCAGGGACCATATTCAGACATCCTAAATTCCACCTAAGTCCGTGTTTCCTCATGGTAGTGCTAAGCTCCCAGAGCCCTCTTGCTGACAAGAAACTGTGGGCTTAGGACGGGGCTGGAGTTGAGGCCACCTGAATAGGGCTCTGATGGCTCTCTGTATGAGAGTCTTACTACCGTAAGAGAAGGGGATGCCTAGAAGTTAGGCACTGCACTGTCATTCCTACATCATCCTTGTCAATGTATTACCTCCTTTCTTGTCAGATGTCTAATAAAATAGTCTGGGGAATGATATCCTCATAGATCAGTTTTAAAATAAAATAAGAGTCTCATGTTCTAAAGAGGAAAAATCCCGAGCTATTAGGTAGTATTACAGAAAATAAGAACCACGCAGTGTTATAGCTAGGCAGTATGTATGAGACTTTGTATCAGAAGAATTCTGGATTCAGCAAAAAATAAATATTGCTGGAGACACTTTTATTGTTCCTTAAGAGAAATACTTCAATAATTATCCTTTATCTGAATCCTGTCTTTCAGAGAAGAAGGGTAATTTTTAAGGTAGGGTAAAAATAAAGATCTGCATAAGCAGTTTCTGAATCCTTCTTGTCTCCAGGGAAGCACAGGTAATACACAATTACGTGTTCCCGTCCCTGCAGAAACTTCAGTGGTAGATTACTGATGGAGAAAGGGAAACAAACCCAGGCTTTAGAGAGAATCACATGGCGAAACTCAAGCTGGCGGAAATACTTCCACTTTTTACACACATTGTCCTTCTGGAGCACTATTGTTGCGAGCAGTATATTTTCATTTACCTAAAGGCAGATTGTTTGCCTTTCCCTTTCAAAATTACACTCAGACTTTGTTTCTTCCACTTGCAATTCCTTGTTGCATACTTTGCTGTGTGCTTTGTTAGTTGGTACTTCATTGCCTAGCCTAAAAGTCTAAAAATTATCAACTACGAGATAAAATTATGTTAGTATTGATCAGATTGCCCTGTATATTTAAAACAGAGCAAATGTGCTGTAATGGACATCTCAGCCACTCAGATAATCAGAAGCTTCTGTAAACAAAATTCTTTTCGCTATAACTATCAAAACATTAATTCAGTAAAGCTGGAACTGAATAAGTGGAGTTAACCTGTATTTGCCCTTCTCTTTGCACATACATATATTTACAGAAAGTTTCTGTCTCTTCTGGTTGTGAAGATAACCTTTCAAGTATAAACTGAGGGGAATGCTGGCTTGAGTCTGGAGCCAAACACATGGAAACAATAACACTAGACATAAGCTGCCTTCATTCATCTCAGTGGGATGCTAGCAATGAAGTCTGCTTATGACAATGTAAAAGCCAGACTTGTTAACTATTTCAGTGCTACATTTTGGTAACAGAAAATCTCATGCAGCTGATCTATCCATCATAGCCTGACAGTCTTTTCCTTTGAAAGTTTATGCCACGTAATATGACTATGTATTTGAAATATGTACATAACCCATCTTTATTTTTGCCTTAACCAGACAACACTTTATTTGACTGCTTTAATAATGGATGTTCTGCCTGTCAGAGTCTGCTCTGTACTAAATGCAAAATAAAATCCTTTCTTGAATAAGTTTTCTTTTTCAAGGAACCTTTTTTTCCCAAGGACAGTTGTGGCTGAGCTATCCAAGGACTAAACTTAATTATCTTAAAGGCATAGGGACAGATACATCCGTCCAAATGTCTGTCTGTCCTGTGTTTTTTCCAGAGAGCAGTGTGTCCGTTCATACAGAGAGGGAATGCACACGGTGCACTCTGTCAGCAAACAGGGGCTCGGTCAAAGGAAGTTTTCTCTGGTGCCTTATAGGATTCACTAACAGGATCTGTAGGATCTGAAATCAGTCTGCCTTAAACCTCTGTTGACTGGGGTCTTTGGCTGTAGCTACCAAGCTGGGAAGAGTGAAGTATGACAGGAACTGAGCTGAGCAAGAAGCTCCTATGTCAGCAAAGAAATGTAAGGGCAACGTGCTTTGTAAAAGAAAGTAACTTCTGTTTACGATGAAGTGCATCATAAGAAGAAGCGACTGTCAGTTGTCCTGTCTCTGCTGTACCCGTGGAGGCATCTGCTCAAAAAAAGGGCCCTGGCTGGAGACAGGAGCAGTGGTTCTTCTTATCGCCTTTCTCCAGTTTGTATTGAGATTGACAGGAAACAAATATATTTACTAATATCATCCTTTTATGTTATTTACTCTCTGTTGCTATCTCTCTCCTCTTTCCTCTGTCCCTTGCAAGGGAAATGAAGCTAAAAGGGAATGTGATAGCATCACTCCAAGGACTGGGCTGGGTAATAACATCAGAGGGATACAAGAACTTGGAGTAGTTAATGTTATAGCAGGTTAAAAAAAATGCATCCTGGATTTCTAAAAGATGCTGACTCTCCTTAATGATAAAGTGTCAGTCCTATATGGTGTCTTCCAGTTTGTTCCTAAGAAATCCTCAACAATCCTTTGCTTCATTCTTGGCCATTGTTTCCAGTTGCACAAAATGTTCCATCCAACTCAGTCCCACTGGAAAATTAGGAGAGGTTTTCTTGATTTCAGTGGATTTGTGATCAAGCTTGTAATGGATGTGGAAGTCTGTCTGTGCAAAAACGCTGGCTTTTGCTGAACCCCATGAAGCTCAACGAGGCATAGCAATAGTAAGAAACATTTGAAATTACTTAGTCTTATCAGAGACATCTGGTACACTGGGTCTTGTTTCCAAAAGTTGCAAGTTCTTTCTTTAGAAATTTTTCTTCAAGAAAACTGCACTTTCTCCCCATCAAACTGTTTAACATAATTCTTAATGATTACATATAAATGTTGTGGCATTCTCTTTCTCCAGCTGCAAGCTGCTGTATTTCAGAAAGTGTTTAGGTCTGTTTAGCAAGCATTTATAGAAGAAGTTTACTTTCTTAGAAGTATCTTATCTAATTGTTTTTTCAAGCACAAAACATAATTGTGATCATTGTTTAGTTCTGGGTTTGTGTTTTTGTGAAGGCTGCTGTTGGTGGGTCTGGAGGAGGTTCTTTGGGTTGGATGGGAGGTTTAGGAGATTCCCTGTTCTCTTCTTTCGGCTTTTGGTCTTCGTATGTTACCCTCTGAAGATATACCCCTCGAATCCGGTTTAGCGTACTGCTTTACACACATTAAAAAGTGAATGTCTGGATGACTGGGACGATCAGGGCGGTAGAAATGGGGTGTGAGCCGTCCTACACTCGGGCTAGTTAGATCCTACCCCTCCAGCAAACCACTCAGAGCTCTTAACTAAGTGAGGGCTCTTCAGTAGCTTATGTGAAATATGTGGGAAGTGCTCAGCCTAACTCCCAGGGGACATACGTCTATCTGAGAAACACATGCTCCTTTTCACTCCCTCCCTCAACACAGAAGGGCAGCTTGCTGGGACAGGGGGCTGTAAGATTTTACTTCCAGCTGGGATCTCTGTACGGGGATTTGATGGGTGGGTGATCCTGTTCTCAGACTGCCTCGGGGCTGGTTGCTCACATGCAAACCCACGGAGAGGAGTAGCAGCTTTATGAAATAAGCTGAAGCAGCTCAAAATAGCTGGTGTTGAGCAGAGCCTGTTCAAAGCAGAACACGGATATACTGATGGCACAATATGGATTTATAGCTATTGTTTTCTTTCAAATACCCTCTAGTGCTCTAGGTGGAGAACAGAAACTGTCATTTCATAAACATTAAAACCACATTGTTCATTTAAATGGGTAAATGCAGGCACAAATATCAATCCTAGTAGCACAGACTTACTAGCCTCACATCATGTATAAATACAGTTTCACACCATTTGCAAGAAATATTGTATTCCCTGAGTTCTAGCTTCACTATTATGATTACTGTTATATACCTGGATAAAATGCCAGTGCTGACAATGTTGGGAAGGTTCATACCTGTTAAACTGTCAATCAGTAAGTGATTTTCGTGTCAATCTGAGTGCTGCTGAAAAGAGCCAGATCAACAGGCTTATTCCATTTCAGCTTTCTTTTTTCTGTTTTGTACTTTCTCTTAGTTCTTTTACTGGGCTTATAGGAAATTAAACTGTAAACTTGTCCACCTAAAAGGCTTTCTTATAACAATGCAGTCCTGGCTGAAATAATCATTTCCAATTTGATTGTGTTGGGAGAGCAGCATGTGTGTGCACACATGCACACACACACACACACACACACGACTAAAATCTCCTCCATAATACTGTGTTTTTTCTATTGCTGTGATGCGAATAGTAAAAACCTTCAACTTCCCTCTAGACCACTAAATAAGGTAAATGTAGTAGGGTGGTGTTTCCTTCAGTCTCTCCACCCTCGCCTCCAAATGTGGTTTGTCCTCAGCAGTGAAACACCTACCACTTTCTCTCAGGGTGGAAGGAATTTAAAGCTCTGGAAGTTTTGGAGCTGTTTTTCTCAGGAAGATGAACATCACCAGAGGGAAGTACCTTGCCTGCCAGCATAACTAGGTTTGGCCTAATTAATTTCTTCTACCTCTGTCCATCTCAGCTGCTTGGGTTTCTATCCCTTCTCCAGCACTGACATGGACATTTTTACCCTGAAACCCAAGCTTTTGTCATTGAATGATCATTATTTTTACTTTTATGTTTGTACGTACATTAATTTGTGATTCTCTTGAGCTTTTCCTGATGCTCATAATTTAGGTCTCTGTCACTATGGGGCTCTCAACTTATGCATTGCAAAGAAACTGTATTACCTCAGACTAAAAAAACGTTTCTAGGGCTTACAAGTCCACCAGGTCACTAAATGCTCCTGTAGCAAAACTGAATGGAGCAAAGTTGTATTTCATAGGGTTAATGTTTGTTACTCAAGGCCTTGTCACTACACAGTATAGGGACTGTCATTTACCCTAATAGCTGTGGGTACATGAGAGAATTTCATTAACTGGACCACTTCTTTGGAAAATGATGCATCCACAGGATCCACCATAGTGACCGTGTTTCCATAGAAGATTTTCTTCACTGGAGTATCCATGCACCGGTGCTGCCCACCTGGTAAACTCGATTATCTCAAATCAAAACTAGCCTGAAGTCACAAACAGCACAGAGCAGTTGCCGGGGCCACTGGGCATACGTGTGGCGATGCACAAGGAGCAGCTTTGGGCAACCGCACAGAGTGCTTTAACGCAGGACATGGTGCTAGTGCACTGTCCTCTGAGCAAAGTCTCCTGGGGACACTTGGGTCCCATCACTAGAATGCCGCGAGCTCGCAAGGCTGGTTGCAATGTTTGGGGTTTTTTCCTGTAGATACAACACTAGAGGAAACTGGGAGAACACAAGAGTTATAAAGGGACAGGTTGTTTGCTTTTAACTCATTTATGATTAACTTCTCCATACTGCCCCGCTAAGCTGAACCAGAAGTTGCCAGTGTGATCAAACCACACTGAAACACTTCTGTAAAAGTCAAAAGCTCTGCCGCATGCTTTAAAAACTAACCTCCTTACCCCAGCACGCAGGTTATAGCATTGCCGCAGCTAAGGGCGAGAGCACGAGCAGGACTGAGCCCAGTGTGCTCTGAGGCCTCCCAACCACCCGGCTGCCGTGTTGATAGCCTAAAAGCTGCCTTCGACCGGGCTGCCCAGGTGTGTCTGAGAGCACCCGGAGGCGGCTGGCAGGGTGCGGGAGGGTGCCGGCACCTGGGGTCCTGCCTGCGCCAGGGGATGGCTTCGGCTGTGCACTGGGCCACGCTTACCCACGGCAGAGCTCTTGGGGTGAAATAAAAACATACTCGCTCAGGTTTTTTGTTTCAGTAAGGAGAGCACTTTAGAAAGCTGACACCGATTTCGTCGCCTTGAGTTCTCCCTTTGAGCTCCTGGCGCTCTGCTGGGGAGAAATCCAGCTCAACAAATGCATGTTGCTTTGCAGAAGGGGTTGCTGCCTGGCAGGAGCACGCTGGGGGACACCTGGGGGACAAGGGTGGCACCAGGACCTTTTGCAGATGTTACTGCCATGGGTAATATCCACCCCCTCGTGAAATTAAGAGCAGGAAGATGTAAAAAGGGGCTGCAACGTACGTAACTGCAGTTTTTCATAGCAAACAGGCGTTTTCCAAGCCTCTTGGGCTAATGGTGATTCTTGAACAAGAGAGTATCTTCAATTTATAGGGCAGGCTTTGGCTGCGGTGTGGGTATGGCTGGGATTAAAGGAAAAAGCCTCTGCACTTTGGAGGCTGGTCCACTGCAATACACAGTTCCCAGGGCTCAAAAGCAACAGGGCTTTGATACAGAAAGGCATATTTTAGGGTAACATGACCTTCCTCTATTTCCACATGAAAAACAGAATGAGGACTCTTTAATGGAGGAAACTGTAGCCTGCCTCAGACTTCTTCATTTTCAGCTAAATCAGGGGCACACACAGTTTGAAAGGCCAAAGTAAAATAAAACTTCATAGTTACTGAAACCTTTGAAATCCTCCTCTCATGTCTTTGCACAGATAGGGAACATTTCCTGTCACCTATGTGTAGATAGCCTTTATGTGGGGGAAAAAAATGAAAGAAGCAATAAAAATAAATCCTCTGTTGGGATCTGCCTACAACAGAGTTTGTGCCTACAGTTTAAATGTTTCTGTTGACATAAGTAAAAGGAGAACTGTGACAAGCTCTTTAAAGTGTGAATATTGTGCACTCCTGGGATGTTGTAAAGACCTATTGAAACTGTAAGCTTTTCTCCAAGCTCAGTGTTATTCCATAAAGACTGAGGATGGCATTCTGGTCCCCGAGAGGGGGGAACTGTGATAATCTGTTATATTTTATGCTTTTGAAAAGAAAATAATAAATCAATTCCATCACACCTTTGGTCAGTTTGACAGCCAGTCAATGGTAATGGTTCAGTTTCCTTCCAGTTATGTGCCCTGGCACATTATAATGTCAAATAATAGTCACTGGATTTCAAAGTTGTTTTTCTAGATTTTAATCAATATAAGAAACGAATCGGGCTTATTAATTTTAATACTGATTTATCTGTAACTCCCCATTCAGTGTCATATGTATACTCTTGTTTTATGCTTAAAGATCTCTATAGATAATTTGATTGCTGCTTTAGCAATTATGAAGTGTGAAAACCTTCTTTTAAATTCAACACATGTAGACGTTAAATGACCAGCCTTCTCATTGCATATGTCTAACGATTACAGTCCCTGTTTAGCAGATGAGACAGTCGCAATCCATGTGGCCAGATGCATAGGTGAACTTCAGTAGCTCAGAGAGGGCCTGGTGGTTACTGAACTCACCAGGGCAACTTAGATTTCAGCCTTATTCCAAAAAATACTTAGTACTCTGTGTTTAGTAGACTAGTGTCAAAAGGAGAAAATAAATATACTCCAGTTCTAATAGGAGACCTGACTTCAATCTCCACCATGCCCAATTTAAAGGCTTGAAACATCTAACTATTGGCAGGATGAATGCAAGATGCCACTCATTTCTCATTCCTTTGTGTGGGAATAGCTTTACTCTGAGCACCCCTAGAAACTGGAAGCCAGATAGGGTAATGCCCTATCTAAGGTATAGGTTTACGGTTATCATTAAGCTACACAGCACTGCTGAATGCTGGGCAATTTTGCCTCCAGCAGAAATGGGGCAGCTAGGATTTTTTCTGGAAGAAATTTAGGAATTAAGAGACTTAAACCAACTGTTTATATACAAAGAAGCAGAATGGTCATTTTTGCAGATGCTCACCTCAACTTCCTGTCTTGCAGAAATACGTGCAGTGATATTAATGCGTGTGGACCAAGAAGTGTTCCCTGCTTAGCCTCAGAAATGAGGCTACTCACGTCTAAGTAATTAGCTGTATTCCTGCAGAACATACTGTCAGGTGTTCAGAGTCACTGTGCCAGACTCCGTCCTGGGGGAAGGAGACAAAACGTAATGGGAGGGAGCTAGAAAGGGCCACGCTGCCACACTTTTCATCTTTTTTTATATGTCTCTTTTTGGGACCTTTACACATAAAATCTTGCTTCTCTCACATCCCCCCTAATCCACATCACAGTGCAAATCAATGGCCATGAGG
>NW_009193052.1:0-527 GCF_000690835.1 Fulmarus glacialis
TAAACCACAACATTACTAAATGATTTAGATGAGTTGATTTTTTGGGGAGGAAGAAACCCCAACCTTTCCATAACTGCAAATCTAGAGCACTGATAATACATCTTCTCTCTTTTAGACCGTCAGTTTCTAGGTGAGGTCTTTTAATTTGGCAACATGAGAAGGGTAGAGGTATTATGATGTGATGAGATCTGGTCATACTTCCTTTTAACCTGAGACTCTCTGGTCTGGTGAGTGTCAAGTTTTGAAATGAAAGATAGGAAAAAACTCAACAAACAAAACCATCACCACTACCAAAAGCAAATAGGAAAGATATTGAAACTAACAAGTGCAATAAACATTTGCATTGGAAATCAGTTACCACTGAGTACCACTGAACAGGTAATTTTCAGCAGGCTAGCAGCTAGATTACCTACCTAAGTGAATATAGGTTATAAAGCCAGAAAGCCTTGTTATGTCAATTGGCAATGCAATCATGTTGAATACCTTTCTCCCCTAAGATCGTTAACACTGTTAGGCAAAGAACAATT
>NW_009193052.1:541-57930 GCF_000690835.1 Fulmarus glacialis
ATCCAAGGCTAATGCTTCAATAACACTAAAACCTCTCCTTACTTTCTGTACTTATTGATGTTTCTGTCATCGCAAGGGGAGTGATTTTATCAGCTGAGTTAGAGATGGCCCAACATTCTCTTGTGAATAAACTTTCTTATTAAGGTTAAACAAACTCCAGGTGAGTTCAGAAATCAGTCCATTAGCTGCAAAGTTGTGGAAGGGAAGAATTTGCAATGGGAACTGACAGCTGCCTTTTGCGATAGAAATTGGGGAACATTCCTGAATGTAGTTGGTAAGGAAACAGCAATCTGCAGTCTCAGTTCCTTGAGAACTGTTCAGTGTCAGAGCAAGACTTGTAGAGTGCTTTTTCTTGCCTTTCGGTGACTGGAAACATGGCCTAGGTACTGCACATGGTCACTAAAAAACTCGCAGTTAGTTTGCCATCAACGCACAAGTGTGTCCTGCTCTTTATTGCTGCTGCTTAACTTTTATTTAATTTTGAGAATGATGCTAGGATGACCTCTAGTCCAGCTCCCAAACCTATATAGTGGTACTCTCTGCAAAGCTAAAAGCATGGCCTCTGCCACTTCTCCAGTTAGGTCTATGGGTCAGGAGGTGACAAAGTACCACGATATTCCTCTGACTCACATTGCTCCCTGCAGGTGAGTGAGTTATTTCCAAGAGATTTCCAGATCTGAGACAGCATACTGAAAAATATCTGACCTTGCAGGTCCAGTGTAGACCCCAAGCACTCTTCTGTGGAAACCACCTCTCTGTTTGGCTAAGGCAGTTAAGCAACTATCCTGTCACATGTCATGGAGATGTCAAATTATTGTCCACATGAAAACTGGTTGACCCAAACCAGACTCCTCACATCCCACCCCACAAACTCACACTCAAAAAAAGTGTTAGAAGGTGAGGAATGCAAGTCTGAATCCCCTTGTGTCATGGACAGTCCTGGCTCACAGGCATCAATGTGAAAGAAAGCTAGGCGTTTACCCCTTTGGATTTGTATGTTTGACTGGCCGATTCCTTCCCGAGATGAGGGTATGAGCTTTTGAATCATACTTCTAAGGCACTTGATTCTCTCATATTATAGAGGGAGCACAGCTCATAGCTCTGGATTTTGGATGATACTTATGGGGATAGGTTCTTTAAAACAGGCATCGCGCTTTCTAAAGTAGATATATCAAAGTTTTTTGGTCAGGCCCTTGGGGAATCAAAGGCTTAGGCATCTTTGACTTTAGTTGTCAATCAAAGTCAGTAGGAAGCACATATAAGTCTGGAACAAATACCACTGTGGCACTTCGGTGCTAAACCCGCACACAGGTTCTGCTTCTATCATTACTGAAACAAAACATGGTACGCTATCTGTTAAAGACTTTTCCCCAAAAAGCTCAGAATTTGGAGGAGTACTTTTTTGCTTTTATAGCTGTGTCTAGTTCAGTGTAAAATTCATGAGTGAGAGACACACTTGCGGGACATGCATTCTGCATGAGGACACCTCTTTTTCAGTTTATCATTATGTGAATATACACAGCAAATGCATTTTGCTTCTATAGCATACCATTTTTAGAGTTTGACTTTTTGCCTGTTTCATCATATCCCTGCTATGAATGGATGGGAAAAACGTGTGCTCTCTGAAGAAGGGTGTGGTGATGCCTTTGACCTACGATTTCCAGGGCCTATAGTTTGAGAAATCTTGGAATATGGAATATTCACACCGTTCCTGTGGCATCCCTAGATAAATCTTCTCTTTAATGTTTGATGATGCAATTTCCAAATAGTCTTTCAGTGGAAGACAGCTGGTGTTTGGATCTAATTGCATATAAAGAATAGGGGGTCAGAGTGCTTGTACTGGAGTTTGTTCCATGTCCACCCAAAGAAAATTAATGCCTTTTTTCTTGTTAAAGTTCTCTGTAGAGTCTCTGTATCTCATTACAAGTATATATTATAGATGATCGAGTCTCTTCCTTGGTGAAAGATAATATATAAATGCAGTATTTTTATTACAATCATAGCATATATTTTTTAAAAGCACACTAATAAGATACATAAGTGCAAAATCATTATTACAGTAGAAACATATATTTTTGATGAGCTCTGAAGCCAATATAACAGCAATTACTGATGTGATTCACTACCATAATAAAATAATTTATTTATCATAATAAATTATCTCAGAATTAGAAAATAAAATATTACTTTAGCTACAGTCTGTCAGAGGGGGCAGACTTAAGCATTCTGCTTTATATGAGACATTTGAACAGACAAATCAGGCAATTTTGTATTAGATAATTAAAGGCCTTTTGAAAGCCAGCCACATTTGGAAGAAAGAAAAGAAAATCTAATTCCCAACGGAGCTGAGAATCCAACTTCCTCTTTAGGAAAAAAAAAAGAAGTCTAAACCAGAAAGAAATGTTTGGCTGTTCTTTTTTCTTTTAGGTGAAGAAAAAGCAAATGTATATCCCAGATTCTAAGCATTAAGTATAAAAAGCCCCTCAGACTGACCTCCAGCATTTTGGAAGAAAGCCCAGTGTGTAATGAGGGAGTAAGAGAAAGAGAAAGACGGAAAAAGCAACATTTTTTTTTTTTGTTTGCTTATGGTGCCTTCAGGGACTTTATCTGGGTACGCTGGGTAAACAACTCAATGGAATTATACCGGTAGTTTCTCCCTTGCCACATGTTTAAATTATGCAACAAATGTTTGATTGGTGGCTTCTTTGTACTGAAAAATGCCTGATCACTTCATCCCTATGGTAAAAGAGAACATTACTTAAAGGGAAGTGAGTTAGAAAATAAAACAACAGCACACAAAAATTTGGCAGCAAAATCACTGTGAGAGATTGAAGCATCCTCTCTAATATAAGCAGGCAACCCTGAGAATCAGAAGCAAAAGATTTCAGATAGCTTGGGAATTTGGCTGCCTCTGTGGCAGATACAGTAAACAGCTTCAGAAATGATTGTGTATTTCTGCTAATCACTTAGGCCATAAGATAACAGCTAAGTTGACATTTTGTGTGCAAGAAGTGAAACTGCTTACTTCTGTTCCCTATTTTCTGTCATTTTTGCAGAGCAGTGACTGTCAGCAGTGCACCCTGAGTGCAATAACATTACAGCACATTGGCAAAAAGACAACCTTGAGACTTATGTGCCCCCAAATGCAACTCCTGTCTGAAATTCTTTCATGTTTTAAAATGATAAATGTGACTATCTTCTCTGTGCATCATCTAGTAAGAATGCAAAGAGTGCAAAAAAACCCTGGTAGTCAAAGGTTACTTGGGCCTTCCTTTTTTAGAAATATGCCCAGCGCTTGCTCTTTAACTGGCTTTCTTATCGCACTTCAATATGCAGTTCCATCACTGCCGTTTAGTGGTAATTTCATGACTTGACTTTGGTATTAGAACTGATTTAAAACATTTCTCTCTCCTCTTCATCCACAGATGCACACTTCTGTTTATGCCCAGTTTATTGCACCCCAGCTTTGCTGATAAAATCATTAATGAGACCACACTGTAATTTTCATTAATGATATAATCCTTGTTAAAAACAGCTCCCATTTTGGGGAGATAGAAGTAGTGTTATAACTAAAGATGTGAAGAACCATTAATCTAGAGATCAGATAAAAGCTTGCTCTTCACCTGGTGATGTAAAAACTCACTCCCCTAGATACAGCATAATATTGTTCCAGACCTTGGTCTTAGACATTCAGAAAAGGACTTCTTTCTTCCTGTGCCCCCTCCTTTTTCTTTACTAACAAATGCAGCAAGACTGAAATGATCTATTCGTGGCTTGAAGGTAATATCACTCATAGTCTGTAATGTTTTCTTCTGAAATTATGCTTTTACTAAAGTTACAATTAGATTTAATGCACTAAATCTATCACAAGTATCACTTTGTTCTAGAAAAAGAAGAAAAATGTTGAAAATTGCCTGCCCAACCTGTATTTCACATTTCTGCCTGCACCTAAATAGATGCTTACAGTTTTTACCTTGATTAATTTTACAGGCAAATGTGTGATTTTAATGCTGAAGAGAGGCTGCATATCATCTTCAGCCACCCAGTCTACCTGTCTCAGTGGTGAACATACATAGCCTCTTTGGAAGAAGGACGCCTAAAATAGGAACAGATTTGTGTGGAAATCCTGACAGTCCACCCTTTCCCTAGTGAAGTTATGGAGATTTTGCCAAGGGGTGGTGGAAAGATTCTCTTGAGATCTTGCTGAATGCTTCCATCAATGATACGGAAAGTGTCAAAGCACATAAGGCGTAAATATGGAAAGTATATTCAATTCAAGCGTTTTGGAAAGCAGAGAAAGAAAATACCTAGAGACATGAGAAATAAGCTATATGGTGATAAAGGAGACTAGAGGTGGATGTTTCCATAGGAACCAAGAGAAAAGAGATTTGTCTATGTTCAGAATCACTTGCATGACATTTAGAAAGGGGTCAGCAAGTTTCTTGGTACAATTCTTCCTTTTCCTTGAGCTCTTGAAAAATCTTTAGCTATTTGGAAAGTAAAAAGAGTTTGGAAGGTGGACAGGACTCGAGACTAGGGTAACTGCAAAGTTAATGCTGCCTAATTTACACGAGGTCTTCTATGATATCAAGCATCTTTAAGTGCTAATAATTGCATGTGTGTATAAGGAGCTGACGAGTACTAACTAGGCTACATGTGTCTTCTTTGGATTGTTGGGTCTGTGTGATATGGAACCTAACACTTTTCTCCTTTTGCAGAATGATGAGAACGCAAGTAAATCTCACCAAACCAGAACTGGCCAGAGGAAATATTACTATTTTTATGTCCCTAGATGTACCGACTAAAGGCTTTTTTTCCTATAAGGGGATACTCTGACACATGTCCAGCTAGAGAAATGTAATTTGTTTAGAGAACAGAACCCAAATGCTTCCAAAGGCCAGATATTCCAGGAGAAGGAAGTATGTGAGATGCCTCATACTGAAAGAGACTGGGGGCTGAAAGCAGGCAAATAGCTAGGTAGGAGTTAGCAATGCATTGCAGTGGCAATAAAAAGCAATGTGAGCTTGTGTAGTAAACCAGTGGAACAATCATTCTGCACGGCAGCATTGTTATTGTACCTCTCTCGTCAGACCACACCAGGACTATTGCCTTCAGTTCTACCACCTACAGCAAGGTACCAATAAATACAGGGTTACAACAATGGAAGGAGGGAGTTAAAGATGAGGAACAATTAAAAGGTCTCTACCGTTTTACTCAGCCAAACAGCAAATATGGAAATGGATGAGCTGATATATGACAAATATAATTATGAAACAGGGTGAGGAAATGATCCAAACTTAGAATGACATTATGGTTAAATAAATATAGGCTGCATATAAAAACAGCATATTTTTTAATGGAAGTATTTTCCCCATGGGAATGCCATCATTTTTACAGCAAGTTTGGGGAAAACACTGGAGAGCATACCTCAGAGAGCAATCATGCACTAGTAGTTACAAGAATGCATTTAGCATGTCTTTCCCATTATCTTTATTATTATTCTATGAATCATATTCAGTTAAAAATAAGAGGGAGGGGAATAGTGAGTTGCAGGAAAGAGGGAAAGGTGTAGTTGTATGCTCCTCATCAGGTTTGTACATGATTGAAAGAGTTAATTTCTTTATTATCAGGAATAAAAGGCAAAATATGAAACGTAAAGTGTGAGGTGAAGGTCAGTGCGAAGTAGGCCTGAGTGCTCAGAGTTCTGCCATGAAATCGTAGGATCTTTATCAGGTGACATTGAATGGGACATCTCTTCAAGGAAATGCATTTTCCAGAAGCGTGGACTATTTTCCGTACAGTTTGAATATCTGTAGACCCCAGAGACGAGGTTTCTGGTAATGCTGCTTTCTTAAGGCCACACATCAAAGAAAAGCTTTGCCTTGAGTTAACATTAAAAGTCAGTGAGAAGAAATACACAAGACAGCCAGACTGTCCGGTTTGGAGTCCATCCAGACCAATGGTGGCATGAACATGGCCGGGCAGAAGCCAGCTGAGAGCCTGGATTAATTGGGGGAGTTTGTTACCTTTTTCACTTCCCTATAAAACAGCAGCTGCTAGCCTTGTTAAAACGGCTTTCAAATTGATTCTTGGCAAACTTAGATATAGTCTCAGGGCCCTTATTCTTTCCCCATCATGGAGATTATTGTTGTTCTGGCAACCCATACCAGGATCTTGAAAATGACACGCTACAGTGTGTTAGAAAGTCAGAAATAAGCTAGTA
This sequence comes from Fulmarus glacialis, assembly GCF_000690835.1. Classification (NCBI taxonomy): domain Eukaryota; kingdom Metazoa; phylum Chordata; class Aves; order Procellariiformes; family Procellariidae; genus Fulmarus; species Fulmarus glacialis. Next base: position 6,765 of record NW_009193052.1, read on the forward strand.
AAGAAAATTCACGTTATCCTTACTGCCTTTGCCAGTTGGTTTAAGTGAGAATGATAGAGTTATGTTTCCTTCACTGGCACTGTAGTTCTTTCTTGAGTTTTCTGTAAGCCTGTTGTGGAAGACAGAATTTAAATGTCATGGATCGTTGCCAACAGAAAAAAGAAACTTTTCTCGGGTGGGGGCAGAGAATGTCAATAGCTTGTTTGAGCCTTGGATTCATTTTGCAGACACGCAACTCAATTCAAGGAGATTTGGTAGGATGAGATAAACAAGTGTTGACAAAACGTAGAAAAGAAACAGACTTTCACATACTTATGGAAGGTAGGTAAGCTGCTTCTCTGAAAAGGAGCATTTTAGAGGCTGATCTCATGCCAGGCTTAAGCTGCAGATAGCTATGTAGCTTGTCTGTGTTTCATTCCTTTCCTCGGCTTAGACATGGTTTCTCATCCTTCTCAAATGAAAGGCGGGAGGGCAGAAAAAGGAGGGGAGGGAACGATGTCTTTTTCTCCAGTTTTGATGGTATCAGAAAGAGGTGATCCAGGTGTAGCACCATCATTGATTTACATGAAAGCTACCCATATACACATCAAGACAGCTTGAAAATATATCTGAAGCAAAGCCCTTGATTTTAATGCTGTACATTAAGTGGAAAATTCAGCTCTCAAACCTTTTTTAGAGTACAGTTCTCTTTTACTTTTCTGCCAAGACATCCATACAAAGTTCTGTGCTTCTAGGCTAAAAAAGAGTGCTTTACTAAAAGGGACTGAAGGATGCAGCTCCCTGAGCTATTTTACTCACTGATTTGGTAAATAGATTTTAATGGGATAATTTACATTATTGAAACTAATCACACCATTAAAGTATTTGTCTGAAATAGGGATCTGTGCATTACTGAGATCATCTTTTCCTGAACAGGAAACAAGATTAGGGCTTTGCAGACAGAATTATCAGTTCTGATTGGGTGGATTTGATGTAATATTTCTTTCTCACGTTGAATTTTCTTACTTTAAAGTTAGTTTCTCTTCTTGGATTTGTCATCTTTCACAAATTTTTCTGCATACTTACTACCTACAGAATCTGCACACAGGTACTAGTGCAGACTATTAGTTAACCTTAATTTTGAAATAACTTTTCTCATGTAGATTAAGTCAGGTTTTGATCAGTGTGACTGCAGAATAACTCCATTCAGCTCAGTGGTACTAATCTCGTGGGTTTGTATTGATGTGAATGACAGTGGGATTTGTCTTCCCAAGTGGGATAACAACTGGGGAAGGTTGCTCCGCCTATGTAGGTTTTCTGCTCTTATCAAGGCCAGTATGACTCCGGTAATGCATAGGTTGAATGAAGGGTAACCTGTCAGGGAATAGGAAAAAGGATAGAAATAACTTCTAATACATACATCCGGTGCACAGTTTCTCATTGTATTTTTGTATCCTTAGTTAAGCCCAAATATTTAAAAAACTAAGGATGAGATCTATGGGTAGACAATATGAAAAACTCTACTTAAATTGTGAAGTATCTATGGCAAGTAAACATGAAAATTAAGTGATTGAACACAGAGGTAGTTTCTTATATATGTTCAAAGTCCTTTGTGTACACAGATGTCCATTTGCACGTGCCACTTGCTATAGGAAATATGTTAAGTGTGTCTGTGAGAATCTGTATACAACTCAACTTCTTAAAAATGAAACTTTCCATGTGTAGCTATTGTATTTCCCAAAGGATCAACTATTAGGGTTTCTTAAATCCTCTTCAGAGTAGTAACATAATTCAATCCAAACACTAATTCTCATGAATGGTTCTCACTGTATGTTATGGTGTATTAAAACTGTTTTAGCTTCTGTCTGGGAAATAGTAATATCCTGAGTCCTATTTCTATGTAGATTTTTCCATATGTTTTTGGCCCAAGCAAAATAAAATGGAGAGAGGAGAAAAAATGGTGCAAGGCTTAAACAACTCCATGCTGACACAGTGCTAGAGAAGAAAGGTGAAACAATTTCAGTCATCATGTTAATAAAACCCTTAAATTAAGTATGTCTGTAAGTTCTCATTCAAAGCTTTCTTAAGAAAATCAATGGAAATGTAACTAAGCAAGCATCATGATTCTTCTAGCAGTAGCCTGGACCAAAGATAATTCAACATTGCATGTGGTCCATAACTGAAGCTGGGATTGAAGGAAGGTGAAGTAATGCTCAGCGAACCCTAGGATGCCCAGTGACTACCCTATGTTTGGATCCCAGAGCCACCCATGCCCTTCAGCAAGCCTTGATTCAGGTTTTTGTGACATAAGGATCAAAAATAATCAGGATGAAATCCATAAACCAACTCTAGGGCAAAATAAATGTCATCAGGAAAAAGAATCAGGACCACTGCGTTCATAGGCAAAGAGTCTGCACATCATTTTCCTTATTCTTTGGCCAGTAATGACAACTTCAAAAGATTATATTTCCATTTACTTTGACAACAAACACATTCAATCTATAGTTATTGAAGCTGGTTATTTCAATATCAATTTATTAGCAGCATTAACATGAATGCTTATTATTTTTAAATGTGAAACAATGTCTTTGTCACTAATTTTAGAACTAATTTTAATTTGAACTTGACATTAATATAAACATGACAATGCCACTTTTCCACTATGTATTGCCATCATGTATTTTTATTTTCTCGTGGGAACTGTCAGAATGTGATTCATAATGACAATATTAATATAAGCCTATGAATAACAATAAGGATGTATAATAATATTAACATACATAACATCATCTGTATTGAATCTGTCGACATTAATAACTTAGATTTTTTTCCCTATGTGGTATACATTTTCATATGTCTATAAATGTCTTCATTAATATACATTTATGATTACTATTAAGCTTATGCATAGTCTCTTTATTATGCAAATAAGGGTTATAACATACACTCAAAGACAGTGACTCTCCATACATCACTTCTATCTTTAATAAGTTCTATAAAAAGCAAATAGGTTAAAAACTTAGCCCCATTAATTAAAATTGGTTTGCGTTCTTGAACCAAAAATGTTCATAGTAGAGGATATCTATAGAGCTATTAATTACCTAGCTCTATTTATCTATATAAAATTTCTCACAAAAATTATGCCAAAAAAGTATTTTTCAGAACTGATAAAAAAATAATGAAAAGGAAGAAATTTACAGCTTGGAGTGAAAGTTTTATCTCTACACACATCCAGGTACAATTGGGAACAATAAGACAGCCACAAAGGTGGTTCTACGTGATGCATAGTTGTTGGAGGGCATATGGCACATTTCATTCTTAACTGAGACTTTTTCTATGCTTTTAGTGCTTTATGTTAGAATCTTAACAAGATTTGTTAGTCCAGCTTGTTTTCTTTAAAGTACAGTTGCTGAAAAAAGCGAAGGAGGAAAACTAGTGTCACAGCCATCTGTGAAAATCGCCAGAGCAATAAATGTGTTGAATTGTGATGAGATCTACACCAGTAAAGATGAAGGCCTCTGGGGAAATCTTCATATGCTGTTGATCTTCTACTGAACTGGACCATCAAACACATCATAACATTACATGGAAATAAACCCTTTTTCCTCCACCTTCTTTATCTGTGTTTAAGAAGAAAAGCTCATCTGAACGGATTAGTAAATAAACTATCTCAAGATGAGGGTATGAGTGACATGTTTTAGCCCCAAACAGTTTCTAAATTATCCTTCTGTTCCCGTGAGAGTACAATTAGATTAAATAGTCCCTGTTGTCCAGGTTGAGATACAAAGCTACCTGGAAGTGAAGGCTTTGATTCTAAAAGCTACTTCAGAATGTCTATAGGCAACTCATACATTCATATTGAAACTTCAACTTGGGAGCTTTCCGGACAGGGATGTAAGCTAGTTGCTGAAATCCACACAGGTTAGTAATATAGTCACACTTAATGCAGAATTCCTGAGTCTCAATACCATACTCCTTTCTGTAGCCTGTGTCATCGCTCATTAGCAGATATATCTTGTGATGTATGATTAAAAATGTATTAATTAAAACTACTGTGTCAAAAGGTTAACTATGTGATTTATGCTATTTGATTATGAGTGCCTTCAGAGAAATGTTAGGCTGGATTCCTGTTTACACCAGAAGATATGTTCCCTTTTAACTAAGAAAGATGAGTTTTACTAAGGGAAAAGAGGAAGGACAGGCTGAGGGAATACTGCTTTTTCTCAGAAAAGGCTTCAAGGACCCTTTGCAGGTAAGCTTGTGTTAGGATGGGCAGGGGGAACTGGCCATGGCAGTATTGTTGCATATAGGGTGCAAGGAGGGACCGCGGGGAACAACTGCTGCTTCTGGAAGGGGCTTCCCAGCCCTGCGCTCCAGCACTCCAGGCCACCGGATGACACAACCTGTCTCTCTCCTTTGGTGGCAGCCGTCACAGCCAAGTTCAACGGCCAAGTGACACAGCCAGGTTCTGGCAGGAGTAAAGTTGGGAGCGGGATCATTTCCCACTCCTTCCGATCCATCTGCTGTTTAAACAATGGGTTTTGTGTCTATGAGTGGCTTTCATGCCAGGACCAAATGTGGACAACTGCGATTCAGTTGTAGGAAATGCTGTACGCGATTACTACTATGGATGGCTGCTGTCACAGCTGTGAATGCTATAGTACAAGGTGCACAAAAAAACCCCAACTGCTAGAAGTAAAATTAATCAATATGTTTAAAAATTTTCCCAAGAATTGGCACTCACTAGTGGCTTTGATTTTGGTCCTTTGGGGCCCATGTAGCGTACTAATGGGACCATCAATGTTTCAATTGGGTTAGGATACAGTCTACCACATACTTTTAGATAAAGCTGGGCTATATTTCATGTGATCTGTTGTATTTAGATTCCTTGTTCTCTTGGTTCTGTGCACAAGATCTTTGGAGGGCAGAATCAATATGGAATTGACTGGAGTTATGATTCTGGTCAGTTCTTATTATTTCAGCTGGGTTGAGTGCTGTATTTGCTATCAGTCAAGATCTTCAGATCAGAATCACACCAGGTGAACCCTGGGCAATCAACAAGAGTCCCATGTAAAGAGTGTCTGTCTTTCCTGTTTATTATTTTAAAGCTATGTGAGAGAAAAGGTAAAAGGAAAAGCAGCTAGGGAAGGAAAGCATATTGAGATGGCAAAGTTGGGTGGAAATAATTTTTTTAGGTATGTAGGTGTGAGATATTTCATCCTTATTTTTCTGAATTACAGTTTTAGTCATTGGTATATTGGTTATACTCCTTCCGTTAGAGTCCTGGGTTGGCTTCAGGACTCTACATGCTGGATCTGCTACTGGAGTGGGAGTTGGGGCTAACAGCTAAGGCAAACAACGTTTTCTTGTGTTCTAGGAAAGATATCTCAAGCAAATATGAAAAATTATTGACCTAAGCTATTTATTTTCAAATATTCAAAGAGAAAAATCCAAGAACCACCCCCCAAACCTTCCTTAGAGCAGTATTTATGAGTCCTGCTTTAAATCCACAAAAAAGACTGAAAATCTCAGCAGAAACCCTTAATTAATGCATGTTCTGTCATATAGAATAAGAATAGTGAAAAAAGTGTTAGGAATGAAATAGAATATTAGATTAAACTCTTAATTTGTAGGGTTTCATAGGTGTGCAAGTTTTGTTTCTGCAATATGTATTGTGTGGTTAAATTTCTGTGTTTTATTTTTATTTAAGGTGCAAACTCTCCTATTATATAGCAAGAGTCATGAATTCAGTTAAAAAAATTGATTGAATTTATTTTATAAATCCATACTGATAGATTTATTCATAGGATAATGGAAATCTGCTATATCTCTATTATATAGTAATACTGTACAAATCTTTAGGTGTTTTTAAACTCTTTATATTATTTTTTCATTTGTTCAAAATGCCATTTTGACACCACCTATTATACCACTGTAAATGTTATGTGTGTAGACATTTTCAGAACATTTGGAAGTAATATACTGATCAATGTTTGATTATTCTTGCTTTTTAATGAACAACTAAACCTCAGAACTTTTCCATTGTCATTATAGCCTACTCTAAAGCCTACTGATAAGCAGTTTAATTGATTTCAATGGACTGTAACTCTAAGACTTTATCAGAGGGGCTTAAAGCCATGCACAAGCTGTAAATTATAGCTGACTGACTTAGGAAGTCACTGGGAGTGCTATGAAGGGATCACTTTATCAAATTGAGATCAACGTTTATAGCTGATGAAACAAATTTAAAAATATTTGGAAATATTTCCTCCTATCTTTGGATACTGTCTAGTGAGTCCTAGCCTGAGTTAAATTTATGCTTTGGATCTTCTTTATTTTATGGTAATTTATAAAGAGCGGGACCAAGTTGGTGGAGAGCAATCATTCTCTTCCCAGGAAACCTGGATGATTCTGTTAATATATCAGCTCCAAAATTTTCATGTTAACCTTTACATTGTCCCCTACTGGCTTCAGCATCATCATTAACTGAAGTGTGACTCACTTCCCTGAGGATAAATTGTTCCATTTAAGAGGCCACATCAAGAACATGACCCGCACAAGTGGGGAAGAGGGCTGTGCAGTTTTGCAGATGCCTCTTAAGAAGTGGGATTGGAGCAGGTGATGCAAATAAGGGGAACATAGTAACAAGTGTTAAAGTCCATTAGGCTATACTGCCCAGTTAATTGCTCTTACTCCCATATACACCATGGAATGCCCATGTGAATAAGTGATATACAGAGGTACTGAAAAGGCATGAGAAAGCTGCAGACAGCTGAACTGTCTATGTATTTGCTATAAGGAAGAGAGAGATTGTGGGTGTGCATATAAATTAAACTATTGGCTGGTCTTCTGCACTATTTTTGCTACTGTTAATCTTCCTCATGAAATGTTTTTTCATGGCCTATCTCCTGTGAGGAGGAACCTCATGATTTGATGCAATTTAGAACTATCCTGGCTGTGCTGGGTTTAAGAGCAGCATTACATGTTTCAGTCTCAGCAGTTCATCAGCTCACACTGAAAACGATAAACATAAGGCCTAGAAAATAATTTTAAAAATGAAACTAATGTACAGAAGCAGATACAAACATCAGCTAGGTCTTCACAAACTGTTTTATACTCAGGGCAGCAGCAAAAGAAACAACCTCCGATATTTAAATCTCTATAATACCACAAACTGTGTAACTGATATAATTTAGGACCAATTTCAATAAAAGTGCCATCCTTACCAGGGCTTCTGTAAACTTTTGGACATAGGTTTTACCGAATCTTGACTTTCATAGTTGCTTTAAATTATAGACATAAACTAAAAGAGTAAAATATTAATAAATACTACTCTATTGCAGCACAAAAATTGGGCCAAAAATTAGGGCTCTGATTCAAACAAAGAAAAAGAGGAGATTTAAGGGAATAAATACCCAGGGTGACATTGCAGTATAAATTTCAGCAATCTGAATTGCAACCCACTGAAGGCAGAGTTTGTCTTAATGGCTATAATTATTTTGGAGACTTCCCCTCTGGAGGCAGTTCAGCTTCTCAAAAAACCCTGTTTCCTTTGTCCTTCTGTTTGCCCTTATCCAAATCTATATGTTCTAAGCCACCGTAATATTCAAATAATGAAAATCATCAACAGGATGTGTTGGGGGAGTGTTATTATCCTCAGTTTTGCATGTGGAGAATTGAATTCAAAGCAGAAGTAAAAGGAATTGACCACAGTTTCACCTAGGAAGTCTGTGGCACAGTAGGAAATTGAATGTAAGGCTTCTAAATCTAAGGTTAACTTCCTAACTTTTGACCCGTCTAACCTCCATAATTAGTCTCCTTCCCCGTGTCCCAGCTGAGTGTGCCTAAATATAACTCTAAGAGATTGTGTTGATCCTTGATTGGTTTGGTTTTCCACTGGCTTCCTCCTATTACTGCATTTTTATTCTGCCTTTCTTTTATGCGAGGTTTTCCTTTTTCTTAGGAGACAGAATTTAGAAAGTAAAGAAATAGATCAGCTGGTTGCTGAGATAGTCAGTTATAGTGGTCCCAATCTCTAGCGTTGATTCAAATTTTGGCAAAAATGTGCGCTACGTAATTTTGAGATGTGACAAAAACTAACAAGTGAGATAACATGAGACAGACATGAATTTCACCTTTGCTTTTCAAATATATAATTCTTGAATCTTAATTTTCAATTAGGAAAAAAAAAGAGAAAAGAGAAGAGAAGAGAAGAGAAGAGAAGAGAAGAGAAGAGAAGAGAGAAGAAAGAAAAGAAAATGTATTCATCCATGCTTGTTGCATCCTTTTCTTCACCAGATCTACTGGACACGAAGATCTTGTAATGCATTTGTCTTGTAATGCATTTGTGTTGAAAGGCGTTTAATCGCCAGTTCTGTCATCTTTAGCTGACCACATTCTTGCTTTCATTGCATAAGAGACTGGTCTGGGAGGAACTCATTTGGATGGAAGAAGAAAATATTCTTTCTCAGTTAGAATGAGGGCAAATCTAGTCATCTTCAGCAGCTTGATACACAAGACCCAGTTATGTCAAAGAAAATCTTAGTGATATCAGTAGGGACAGAATTTCTGAAGCAATCTATACAAGTGTCTTAAAAGGTTAATGTTCTTGCTGTATAAGACCTCCAAAACTAATTCTTCTGCAAGCAGGTTTGCTGAGTAGCCTCCTTTGAATCCATATGACCACAAAGTCATACAAGAAGTACTTTATCCCACTTTCTGTTGATCTGAGTCCTGACTTTAAATATTCAAAATTTTAGCAATCATAAAATATCCAAATGTGAAGAAGTTTCAACAGTTAACTGAGGCTGACTTTCAAAGCTATGAGCTTTTTTGATCTCCTAAAGATCTGAGAGCATTTTGTAGTTTACACTTGCACAGAGGTGTTTCAAAAGAGATATGATCATCTCATGTTCATAAAAAAGCATAATGAGTTATTTTTATTTTTTAAAATATACAAAACATTTATTTGCATGATTTTTTCCAGAAAACCCCAAAGGTTTATGAGACAAAAGATCTAAAGAGCATTAACTTTGAAAGAACATAAGCACACATGCAAATTTTATATTCATATTGTTTCTTTCTCACATAAAAAGTGGAAGTATTCCATTAAACTGAAGAAATCTAGCTCAATGCCTTTTCTGAATCATATTTTCTGTCATCTTTAGTGAAAGGAAATATATATAAAGCTTAAGGGGCGTGAACTGACTGGTAAGAGAAAGGTTGCAGATTAAGAGGAAATACTGAAAATTCTTCAGATCTCTATTTTCTGTGTGATGTACGATTTTGGAGCAACCTGTGTATGTTTTAAGCAAGTAGAGATCATAATCAAGAGAAAAAAAAATGAGCTGAAACCATTTTATAAGTCAAAAGCTTTTTTTTCTGAGTAATTTCTTGTTTGCATGAATAATCTAAATTACTTGAACTCATCGACAAAGGTTAGGATACTCATATTTGGACATAATTGAACTTTGCTGAACTATCAAACATATAATTTCCACTTAACTAATTGTTTTCATTGATTTATTTTTTTCCAAAAGAATAAACAGGTCAGTCAGTTGTATCTGGAATATCTGATATGGAAAAAAGATACATTCTTAAACGTTCTCCACACACTGATTTTCTTCTCTAGAAGTGAAGGAATGCAACATTTTTTAAAAATGAAATGAATTTGCACGACTGTGCAGAGTTGGCAATAGTTTCTTATTGTTTTGCCAAAAAAATGTTGAGAACGTTGGTTACACTTGAACCGAATACTGTGGTTTATTTTAGAGGCTGTGTTATTCAATTTGGTGTTTAGCTTCCTTTTCATCATCTCTGTACATATATCCACTGAGAGCAGAAGTTGTTGGGCACTGCTTATGATTGTTTGGTATTTCTTACAGGTATACTGTGTGGGTTCCTTTGAGATATGCGGTACAAATCTTTCTTTGAGCATGTGTGGCCCAAAAATGAAAAAAACCAAAACCCCTAAACTCCCCCCTCCTACCTTCTCCGACAACTATTTTCAAAGAAGATCTCCAGCTCCCTTATCTCATTAGTACACCTGACGGCTCTGCCCAGAAGCTTTCCCATCTCTCTCCAGAGTCCTGGCAATGTCTAAAATGACTGCTATAAGCAATGTGTTTGGCTATTGTTTCAAGTGAAATATGGACAGAATGTAATGTTCTTTGTTTGAGTATCATATTTTTCTTTACTACAACCTATTGTCTGCCTGAACGTACGGCTGATGAAATTGGAGAGCCTTATGATTTCCTGAGTTACTAAGTTCTGTTTTACTTACATAAAACTATTAAACAATATATGATGATTAACATATATACATATATAAAACACATATAAAGTTATAACATTTGGAAAATTCCAATACCAAGATTGCCTGAAGAAATATGAGCTTTTTTCTGCATTAAATGTCCACCTTGTACACGTTATGCTTGGTTTTCCACCGGTCTTGCTACTACCATACTATTTTTTGGTAGGGTGCTGGTCTCATTCATTGCAGAGGATGGATAGTGTCTGTTGAGCTGTTTAATATAGGGTTTATTTTCAGTATGCACTCCATGTCTTATTACCCACACCATGTGTAATTCTGTTCTGGTGACAGAATAGTTTTCTTCCCCTCGGCTTGCTTGCCTGAAGTCTTCATCCACTTTTGCTGCTTGAAACTTACCAAGGCCCTGGTGTGATCAGCTCAACCAGAATTTTTTTTCCATGAAAACCAGTGCATAAAGAAATAGGGGAAGAAATAGGAGGAAAAATTGGAGGAGTAGAGATAGTGTAGTTCCGGCTCTTGTTCCATCATACCACTGGTATGTGAAGGTGACACATATAATCAGGTGATCGCAGGTGCAGAATTGATGTGTAGCCACAGAGACATGGGATGTTTAAAAAAAATCCTATCAGCCTTCCATCTGGCTTTCTTAGGTAGCCAAGTACTGCAAAAATGTTTGTCTTATACATGTAATGAATTTATTTTCAAAAAGCCCATAAGGTAATGTAAGAAGGTAGTCTCCATTTGCATATGAGTAAGAAGTGTACCAAGAAGCTGCAGCTTAAATTTTCAGACATTGGAACACAAAACCATTGATTTTTCAAAGCCTTTCACATGTTTAAAGCATTTTCTATAGGTAAGTGTTTCCCCTGGTTTTAATTACATCTATAATTATTCAGGATCTCTGTAAAACAAAACCCAGGTTCTCAAGCTGGTTACCCAGAAAATAAGAAATTAAGAGAGCCATTTATGAAAAGATTAATGTAAGTGACTTGACTTACCTGACACAGGAATTTATTGACAAAATCAGAGATCGAATTCAGTTCTTCAGGCAGAATTCAACTGCCTTAAGCCTGTATTCATTCACACATCCCATGTTTTGATGGTTTTTTTTTGGTACAAGCGTACCACATTTTGGTACAAATGTGACTGGGGACCCCAGTTATGAACTATACCACCTTGCTTCACCTGCAGAATACTGTTCTCTCCACCTCATAAGAGTTCCAGCCTTCAGATCATATTATGCCTTTTCCTGCTAAGCTAAAAATCATCCTACTATCAGAAATCTTCTAATTATATTTACATTAATGGTACTTAGAACATCAAAAGAAGGACTAAACTTAAGATCAAGTGAGGGGGAACAATTTGACTCCACTTTAGCTGGAAACATGGAATGTATTGATCTGTCTCCATCTGTAATGACCTGCACATTTACAATTCTCTGTTTTAAGAGACCTGGAAATCTAATACAAATACCAGAGGTTATATTCACAAAGAAGATGTGCATACACTTCATATAAAGCATGATTAGAAGACCCAAACTAGAGAAGGCTGCATTGGATCTGGGACTGGAAGGCTACATTTCCATTTTTGTAAAATTAGTGTCTGGCTTAATAGGTATTGTTTACAGTCAGGGTTACGCATTAGCAGGATGGTGTTACTTTCAATACTTAGGTTGTGTCTTTGTACCATGCTGAACCAAAATGTGTGGATGTAGAAATCTGACCACCATTAGCTTGATGAGTTTGTATCTGGCCTTTGCGCAGTGTAGGTGAATACCAAGGTGATTAAATGTCCTTTCGTGTTTCATTGGCATTTACATCTCCATTCAGCCCTTAAAAATCTAGATGCACCTGAAACTTTGCTAGCAATTTTTCTTCAGTGCCTGTTTGGGTAGGCTCATAATTGAGCCTACCAACAATTTGGAGTCAAGCAAATAGAGTCAAGCAGCTCATTTCCAACTTCCCAGCTATCTCCTGGAACGAAGAAGATTATGCTTTATATTCTCTCCCACAATATCTGGTGCAGTATGAGTTCTCTGAGGAGAAAGAAAACAGCCAGCAAGGGGAGGGAAAGCAAACTGAAGAGAGTGACCTGAGCCAGAACTCCCACCTCCCCGAGGAATCCTCCAGCCAACAGTGAAGCCTTCCCTGCGAGGCACTGTGATATTCACAAGTGCAACAGATGCTGGGAGATGTTAGAACTGCTTGATTTTTTTTCAGTTTCCTACTTAAATGCAATGTGTTGTGCTCTCTATGGTTATAGCTAGGAGGAAGGTTACCTGACCGATTTTTCCTGAATATTTTGAGGCCGGCTGAAACCTCGTGTGAAGGCAGGGCAGTAGGCTGCTTTTTCTTACCAGAGCAGAGGAAAGCCTATCTCTCTAAGCAAGTAGTGTGGCCCAGTTCTTTGGACTGAATATCCTTTGGTGTTTGGAATCCATTAGGTGCATTCACGGAGAACTTCTGGTTTCATCTCAAAGAGAGTTAGTTCAGGTACTCCAAGGAAGCAACTTTATGCGCTCCTGCCCTGAATTAAAAAAACAATGGAGATACTCTTTTCAAATCCTGGAAGGCAGAATGGGGCTACAAAGGAGAAACCCAAATGGAAGAAACTTGTTAGTGTGAGTACCTCCTTGAAGACCCTGAGAGGCACAGAGAGCCAACATGCAGCAGAGAGCAGAAGCAGAGCTCAGACTCCAAGGATATGGACATAAAGACCCCTTTATAGGAACACAGAAGGGTCTGCATGGAGCTTGCCTGATGCAAGAAGTTATTTGGAGTTGCTGTAATGGAAAGAAGGACTGGTTGAAAAGATATCCACTATGTTGGGATCTAGTGGTCAGCTGGTATCTCTCTCTTCATGCCTTTTATTTAAGTGTCTCTTTCCCAACAGGTATAAATTTTAACTATTGACAGATCTAGCTTTTTCTAGTTTGTTGCTTCCATGTTAGAAGATAAATTAATTGTGCAAATGGGAAGGCTGATGTGCCTTTTTGTGTTTTCAAAAAATGCTAAAGGGCCTATGGGTTAGGGTTTCTGGATCTGTCACGTTAAAAAAGTAGTTCAAGATTTGTTCAGTCTGCTGTCATTTTGTTTAGCTTATGCTGCTTCTTGTCCCTCTGACTAGCAGGAATAAGATAGATTTTGTGGAATATTTCTCTAAGCCAGTTTGCACACATGATTCCATCCACAGGTTTTCCACTAGAAAAAGGGGTGTTAATATGGCCCTCGTTTTTTATCCCATCCCCACTGGAACAAAAGTCGCTGGCAACAAATATCATCCTGTTTGAATGAGGGAGACATCAGATTTATTTCTATGTTTTAAACAAACATTTTAATCTGCTGTGCTCTTTTTCCTTTTAACCGTGATTGTATTCAGTTTATCATTCCAGACATTTCTTCCTGCAAACTCCCTCACCAGGTTTTGAAAACACTTTTTTCTTACAGGAGAAATATTTCACACACACCCCTCCCCTTTTTCTGAAAAGCAGTCATGTGGGAACTGATTGCTATTCACTGAAAGGATGTTTTCACTCAGAATTAATATAGCTTTATTTAATTTATGACATCACATAACATGATAAATTATGAATTAAAAATATCATTATTTGGTGTGTGAATGCTTGTCATCCATTTTGATAGCAAATTAATCCTGAAGCTTTTGGAAAAAAGCTTCCAGCAGCACACAGTAACATCATTAGTAGCAAAAGCTCAGAAAAGTCCCAAATGTTTGCAAATGGACAATCCTACATTGTGCACTGCTCTGCTTTGTCTGGCTTTTGTGATTTACTAGATTTTCATATGTAATATATTTCTGTGATTTACTAGATTTTCATATATAATATATTGTATTCAAAGCTAAATAGAATTGATTGTTTGACACTCAAAAAATAGCTCTTCTGTAGATAGCAGGATTTAAATATGACACATGCATTGCATATCAGCTTTAGCAAAGAAGAAGGTATGGATCCACCTATCAGTATTCTATCAAGAAGCTCATTTACAAATGACTAATTTGCATATCTGCCCCAGCATGCAATTTTAAATCTTTTTGAAATGATTTCTTATAATTTCCTATTGTGCATTCATTTGCTTCCAAATGCAGCCAAACATAAAAAAATATCCTGCATACACCTAGGTGTATGTCTACAAAGAACCTCTAGGTTTTGGAAAAAACATGAGAATATTTTTTTCTGTTATTTCTAGCTCTGATTTCACTAGAAATGATGAAGTGATGAGCTAGAAAGAACAACATGAAGCTAATTAAACTCATTCATATCCTAGACTGTCTGAAGTTGTTTGGCTGAAGTTTCAGTCAAAGATTTGTGCTGTTTCTTGTTTAATCTGAACTGATTCACCCATTCCAGTGAATCCAAGAATAGATTTTCTGTCTTTGTATGATTCTTGACTGCCTGTAATCTGAGGAAATGAAAAAGGAATGAAATGGCTTTAACATTTGCTGTGGGACAGTACTTGGCTGAAATTCTTTCTTTCATACTCAGTTTTTAAACAAAGGATCCTGAGAACAGCTTCCAGCTTATTCAGCATTACACACAAACTGAATCAACAGCACCTCTAGGTTGAATTTCTAGCTGTGCTGCTTGACTCAAATATCTCACACTGCATCTGATTTTCTCCTTTTACTGATTATAGCTGTTATGTTTTTTGTTTAACCTAGGCTAGCTTTTCAGTTATGGGGAAAGCAAATGAAAGTAGGGGGCAAAGATCCAGCACTACACAGACATCATAAATTCCAGTAATATGAACCAGATAAATATGGCTCAGAAAAACATGGTGAAACTTTATTGGTGAGTTTGCCTTTAACATGCTTTGCAGAACTTTAATAGCAGCCAGTTTTGCTTGTTGTTCATTTCAGACAGGAAGGGTGAAATGTGATCAGAGCTACAGATAATTTGGGTGGTCTATGTATGGCTACAAGTCAGTGTCTGCCTAGCTATTTGTGATGAGTGAGATGTATATTAGAGAGAAAAAGAGGCAGCTGCAAAGAAAGAAAAAGCAATAGTAAAGGGAAAAGCTTATTCAGAGGTTTCTGCCAGGAAAAAAAAAAATAATCGAGGAAAGGGCAAGCTGGAGGAGATTCTGAGGGTAACTTGCCAGTGCCCAAGGCTGAACATCTAAAGTAAAATGTATTCACTGTAAACACAGTTTGTTTGTTGCTTAATCTGGTACAAATCATGCGAATTGCACCAATGTCTGTGAGAGGGCAATATGTTTTGTTCACTGAAATTTAAAGAACAAGTTGGTTTAGAGGTGAGTGGAGAAGATGGGATGGGAGAAAGTAAATAAGAGAGAAGTTAAGCCCTGGAAAGTTTGCTGGGGTGATATATATGTAAATGAACACCTAGAAGATCTTTGGCGATAATCAGAGTTTGACACTGCAAAAGGCTTTAGCATATCTCTCTGAGACAGGCATTCAACAAAGTCTTTGAGAGCATACAATTTCAGAGTCACAGGTAGATCCATGGAAAACACTGGCACAATTTCCATAGTTAAATAAATGCATATGTTTAGGTAGCTTGCACGGAATCCATTATGTCATTCAAAGGGCCATTTGTAAATTCTGGACTCTAAGGAACAGCACGTCAAATGTGCTAAAAGCTCAGATAAAATAAAGATTATGAAGAAAAGATTATTCTTTTGATAGACATCAGAGCTGTATAAATTTAGCCAAAGCGCAGAAGAAAAGAGAGAATGATCAATATAGCAGTTGCTCCAATGACAGTTCAGTGAAACTTTGAAAATATTTATTAGATATATATTGCTGTTGTCTTAACTGGATTGTCAGAAGCAGCATATAATATGCTATTAATTTATTCTGTTTAATGATTGTTTAAACAAAAGGTTTGTAAATTGATCCTTGCTGCTTAACAAACAATAGGTTACATTGCTAATAGGTAGCAGAAAGAATGCTTTTTTAAAGACTCCAGGTAAACCACAGGAAGCAAGTTAGAGCAAATAAATTTTTTTTTAAATCAAACGCATCAGCCATTTGTAACTATTTTAAATTTTCCATTTTCTAAGCCCACATTAAGAACAGGCTTTTTATTGTTAAATTTATGAGAGAGAAAAAAGGATCATTCCCAAAGCAAAGACTGCTAAATTTATCTTTTTTCTTTTTTTCCCTTCACTGTTTTAACAGAAGTCTTCAGGTTCATACAAGCAGTCAGTTCTAGTCCTGTCCATGTAGGACAGGAAGACATAATTTCTTATCAAGAAACAGCTAATACCATAAATACACATTTCAAATACGCAACCCTAAAATCCAAATAATGGTATATTGTAAAGCGAGGCAAGGAAACACTTTAATGGCAGCCTTAATTCTCTGTTCCAGCAGTCATTCTCTGTGCACCACATCTGCTATAAACAAAGCATGCTTTTTCAGGTATAGCAATGGAATACTCATGATTTCACCTTTGACGACCAACAAGAAATCTGAAAAAACATAGGCTTGCTTTGAAGAAGGTAGAAAGCAATTCAAGGTGGAAAACAATTTACAACCTTGATTATGGATTCACTTGGTTCTTCTAATATATACCAAAAGTCCACCAGAAAACATGGAAACCAACACAATTCACAGAATTTTAACACAGGCTTGACTACTTTTGCGTTTACAGGTTGTTGCTGTTATAATAACACTCAGGGCTAAATAGGCTCCTAAGAGCCTGACACAAACCAGGAGTTTGCTAGAAACTACGCCATAAAAGTCACTGGGGTGCTCTTGTTTTCTCCAGTGTTATAACTATGGTGGATAGAAGACCTGATCCCTTTCTACAAAACTTGCCTTGGTCCCTTTATAATAGTATTTAATTTTTCTGTATACCGCTTTCCCAATTACTAGCTGGAGGGAAGCGGATGTCCCTTTGAGCCAGATCCAGACTTGAGCTCTCAGTCAGCTCGCTAGAGATGCTGCCTAATAAGACAACTGTTCAATATAATTTCAGTTATTTTAAACGTTGCTATGCTTATTCAAAATCATTGCTCCATTAATGCCTGTGCTTTCCATACCTCAAGGCCTGCTGTTGGAGTCAAGGCACTGCCATCAGAAAGACAATCACAAAATGGCAGCCCAAGTAGCTGCCTCAGCTTTTGTATAATTTCATAAGTTTAACTATAAATACATGTTTTCCACTATCTGCACTGCGAAGTAGAACCCCAAAGCCTTGTTTTTTACCTCCTGCACCATCATCCAGATGGGTGGGTATGGTTTTTATTCTAAAATTTTTATCACTGAAAAAGAGAGGAGAAGAATATTGTCTGCTTTCCAGGTAACATGTGGAGCTGCTGTACTGGCAATGAGAAGAATCTTGTTTTGACTTGCAAAATGAGCACATTTGATAAAGAAGTCACTGAGGGAGAATAAATGTGAAACACTGAGATATCATTTTTATAGCATCACTTTTCTGATTATAACAGCCACTTTTAAAAAAAGTAACCTTAGCAATAATTTTATTTATTGTTTACATCTACTTTGAGTAAAGCTGAGACATGGGAATGCAGTAAATAGTACCAGTAACATTTCTGAACAAGCTGAAAAAGACTGTATTTATATTCAGCTGCATAGGAAAAATGCAAGGAATAACACAGAGCTTATACTCCTTATGTGTACATGTGGTCTTTATTTTTTTCATTAACTCAGACCACTTTACATTTTCACATATAATTGGCTTTATACATTAAATGTGCTACAGGCGGCAAATGTGAAAAAAAAAAGCATTAAAACAGCATGAATTATTGTAAAAATAAATTTGGAAAGTTGACTTTGATATCTGTTGCAGCCTAGGGACCTGAGGGGATGCAGTAATAAAACACAGTGCTGGGACAGTGTAAAAATCAGAGCGACTTTGCTCCTGGCCTCTTCCTGGTGTTGAAGTTTTAGTGGTTAAATTACAACACTGTGGTAAGGTCCATTCCAAAGGGAAATGCAAAACCAAACTCCAGAATACTTTGGAATCACTGCAAGTTTTTATTAAGAAGCAAATATTTTAGGAGAAACATGAACTTATAACAGCTTCCTGAAAACCCAGTCCTCCTGTTATTTGCTTTTATTACTCTTTCTCGTTTCTTCTCCCCCAAACTTTTCTATAATAGATCAGATCAGCTTATCTTTCTAATTTTACAAAATTGATAATAGTTACAGTCTTTATAAGCTGAGGCCTAAAACAGGTGTTATTCATGAAAGCAATGTATTGTATGATATTTGCCATGCTTTGAATGATGAGGGTTAACCCAAATGATACTTATGGCTCCCTTCCAGCCTAAATTATCCTATGAATCTATGAAAAATGTGTAGTTAAAATAATGATGATTAAAAGACTAAAAACGTTATCTTGACCTTGGTCTACATCCAGGCAGGAGCCCTGGAAGTAGTGGCCATAGACCAGTATTGCAGCCTTGTCCCCATGGCCAGGAGTCTGAAGCCTGGAAAACTTCAGTGTTTTCCAGGGTCTGAATTTGAGAGCTGGGAATTTCTGCAGCATGGGCTGGCATGTATTGTTTCATCATGTTAGCAACTGTTTGATTAAAGTTGGACCCCTTGGAGTTGTACCATAAAAATGTTATATCAGGACATCCTTGCCTTAATTTGTGTTCTTCTATCTTCACTGAGGTTAAAGACATGATAATGGCAGTATAAATCAGGCTGGAACTGGGAAAAATCTCCTACATTTCTGACTCAGGAAACACTCAGAATGTGGTTATGGAACTGAATCCTTTGGGTTTTGTTTTCTTCTACAGCTGAAGTGGTACTACTAGCAAGAGAACTAGGAACAGGCTAAATTTTGAAATACAGAAAAGGAGAAAAAGTATTGCTCATTGCTTCCCAGTTGTCATACTCAGTTTTGTTTAGCTTTACCTTGATTAAAAAATTGTAAAATAAATCTGATGGTCAAAGTATCAGTCAAAATTAAAGCTTAAAAATTAAAATGATGGTCTCACTTTTAGATGAATTCATGTTGGTGAACACAGAGGTAGAGAAGGGATTGAGGAGAGATAGAAAGGAAAGAAAAGACCAGGTCTTTTTGAACATTCATTAATTTCTAATTATTTAAATTAAAAAAAAAAAAAGAAAAAGGAAAAGATTGACATTTCTAGTTGTCAATAAAATGGCTTTAGCTTTTAGTAAAAATTTTAATATTTTATTTTTTGTTAAAAACATTGAGGATTTTCAACTGAATGAATTGTATTTTTCAGTTTTTGGAAAATACAAGTTCCCTGGGAAAATAAAGGTTTCTTTTTTCTACAAAAATCTTTTGATAAAGAGGTTTTAATCAGCTTCAACTTACAGGCTTCAACTACTTAACTGTTAATACTCTGTGGCCCCTGTGACATACATTACATTAAGTAACGAGCATATTGTACTCTCTAATGATGTGATGCATTGTACTGAGCATCCCTTATCAACAGGAGATAGACATATATACTTAAGGATGTATCACTAGCAATTCTCATTATACGTGGACTCTACGTAGATTTTCTGATGCAGCACCTTTTGAAAGATTTGCTGAAAAGGTGTGAGGAAGACGTCTCAGTGCATCATAAAACCTGGGTAGTGACCCTTGAGTATAACAAAAGGAGGCCAGAACTTTTGCAAGCAGGAAAACAACACATGAAATGTAGAAAGCCTAGAACATTAGTGTGGACACCTTGAAAGACCATAGGAACAACAGACTTGCTTCAGCTAAATAAACACATCCATGAACATCCTGCCTCCAGCCATCATCCTGAGGGGTGTAGGTCTTCCAGTGGTCTCATGTCTGCTAGTCCCATGTGGACTTTTTATATCCTAAGATGTCTCAAACTGTAGTACAGACCTACATTTGGGCAACTGAAGCAAGTTAAGAGAGCTTGGGGAGAAAGAAAGTTAGTGCAAGATTGAATGTCACAGTTCTTCTGTGACTGGGGAATACAAAAGAAAGCTTCAGTAAGTTTGGTGACGCTGGTGCAAGTCTCTGTTAGTTAGTTCTGTTCTTTCCTTCCAGTAAATCTCCTCCCCCATTAAGAAGTATCTTTTCTAAGTCTAGTAGCATCAGTCTTTGACTCCTCCCTTGAATAATTGAAAAACTGTTCAGGTAGTACACGTAAAAAATGTTCTCCAAGCATCTCCTACTTGTTGCCCATGTACTTACCCTACCTGATCATCCCTACTTAATTTACCATACTTTTCACCATTTATTCATCACCAGTTTAAGTGTTTTATGATCAATATATCAAGGAAAAATAATTCCCTGATTGGCATATCTTACACTTGATCATTTTTACTCTGTTTTGAAACATAATTCTGTTTTGGAAACCATGTATTCATCTTACAAATACAGAGTTAACATTAATTAATAGTCATTGGTTCTTTGATAAAAAAGTGAGAATGTGATCCAAACATGATGAGGTATTCGCTCTCCAAAGTAAATTAATTTCCAACATTTGTTATTTTCTGATGTTTATGTGATTTAGAATCCAGCTATCCAAGATTTCTGTTTTTTTATTTAATGATTAGAACCGGGAGACTAACTCATCACAGACAGAAAAATAATCTGAATTGAACCACATTTTTTCAGTGTCCACTGTACAGGAACATTCACAAAACAGATTTTGCAGAGTTCACAAAAAATAAGAAGTGTTGAGGGAACTAACTCTAAACTTGGTATTTGTGAATAAAAAAAAAGAATTTGTTGCATGGTCATCCAACCAAAGATAATTCTGGCTGACTCATCTAGACAGTCACAATGAGACGACATAGAGCAATAGTCAAATTTCAACCAATGTATAATAAAAGGCTTTAAAGATGTTCAGCAAATCAATTCAAATAACAAATGCTGTTCATTAAAAAAATCATGCCTTTTAATTCATGACTACCAAAGAAATGCATTTCTTTGTGATGCTTGTTTTCTTTCCAGTGGTAAAGGTTTGGCTTAGGTTTAGCCTCATAAAAACTGTGGGGACTTTGGGTTTACATGAGTGAGTGTTTAATCACTTTTATGCCACCTCAGCTCTTCAAGGTAATCCTTGCAACCAGCTGAGATGGTGGAAGAGGTTAGCATGCCTCATACCCTGCCAGTTAGCTGGAGAGTAGCACCTCTCTTGCACAGCTGGAGCAGGGACCATTCATCTGCACCTCCCTTGTTCCAGTTTAGCTGACAGATGTATATTGAAGGCTTCTACTCTTTCAGGTCTGCTGAGATTTGTGATGTTTTTTTGCTTCTCTGTCCCCTGGAGGAATCACAGGCTGACAGCTCCAGATGCAGTTAGTAAAGGTGGAGAATCTGGCCCATTAATGGTCTGTACTGGAGCCATGAGAGTGTTTCCAAGACCGTGACCAGGAGGCGGTCAAATGCTTAAAGAGATCCTCAATTCTTGCATTTGGTAAAACTGTCCTGGCAACCTTGTTCCTCAATTCTAAGTTCTCATTTAGGACATATTTTCCTTCTTCTGCACCCACATATTTATTCCATATTTTTTCCTGTAATAATCTAAGCATTTTTTCAGAAGGCTTGTCCATATGTTCTTTTAAAAATGTTTTTATTGCTCTTGTTAAATCCAAGGTATTTTTCTCTTTCTTGGCTGGGATTTTAATTAGTGCTGTGACATAAACCTTCCTAGTGCTCGCTGTTTGTTTACTTTCCAAGGAGCCTCTATTACTGTAAAAAAAAAAAAATTCTCTAATTTGTTTATGTCTTGCACAGTTTCCTGTCTTATAAAAATGAGGCACTTAATTTCTATCACGTTGATTTAGGCCTAATTATATCCACCTTGACTGGTAATTGCTCTTTTTCGTTTTGTTTCATGCCCTGTTCCATAGCCAGTTTTCCAGAAAGCAAAACAGGGGCAGATGAGAAGGTGTCATTTTCTCCTAAAGGATTAATCTCTCTACAGACCATATTCACTCTAGGGTAACATCACAAAAGTCAATGAAATTGCAGTAGGGCCACATCTGGCCCCAGAAGTCAGTTAAACTACTCTTGCTACATGGGTCTGCTTCTGCTTTCATTCCTCATATACCTCTTAAGTTTGCCAAATGCACACTAATAACCTGATTCCAGTTACCCCTGTTGTGCTTATTGCTTGATGCATTCCTGTTAGTTTAATAACGAAATGGCAGAAGGAAGAGAGGAAGAGAAAGGAAGAATCCTTCTTGTTCTGCGACGCACATGGTACTGGAGACATTGGCTGTGCTTTGTGGGATGAGGACACGGACAGGGTGTGTGGACAGGGTGCCTTACACCCACTTCTTACACCCAGCTTGACAAGGACAGCAGGAGAAGTGGCAAAATCACTGAGGGGCTGTGGGAAGGGATGAAGTTGCAAATGATAAAATCATGCAACTGCACAGCAGTGCCCAGATCCTCAGAACTACGTACATTTGCTTTTTAAATCTCAATTTGTCCTTGTGATCTCGGTTAAGTTAGGCAATTGCAAGGCAAAGAAAAGCTAAAGGGTTTGTTTCTTTAAAAAAAAAAAGCCCACACATCAAACCAAATGAAAACAGACCCTAAGTAATCCCTGCTTCTACATTTTACAACAATAAAATAGATTTCAGAGCTCATAAAAACAAACTCCCCATATTACTGAGGAAAAGATTGATGGATGGGAAGAGATTGCAGCAAAAATGCTTCCATTGCAAACATTACCCTAACTTCTTTTCCCAGAGAGAGGCAATTAAATTTGGAAACAAGTAACCTGCTATGCTCTGTTATTTACACAACTGATCTATGCCATTCTATCAGTCCCCCTCCCTGAATTTGACCCACTAAAATTCTTTATGAAATTTATAAAATCCAGCTCCCTTTGTTCTTTTAATTCAGCTGCAGCCACTCAGAAGTCATTCCTGTATGATAATAGGGTTAATTCTTTAGCATAAGCACTAGATGAGAGTATAACTGTGATAACCACCCTGGAGGCAAGTAACGTTAGGCCCATTTTCAGGGGTCTTCAAACGCTTGCTCAGAATTGCCTGCAGACCTTGTGCAAAGCTGATCTTCGAAGTATGGGGCTTGTCTGAGGATGAAAGTGGACACTATTACACATAATTAAAGAGAAGGTCAAAATTATTTAAATATTTCTTTTTAATGGGAAAAATATTACTTGAATATATTTTTTATTCACGAAAAAGAAACCTTTAGACCGTGTGCTAAAAGTGATGCTTTCACCAACATTCACACAAGACTGGGACCAGATATGAACTGCATTTAAAAATACTAGGTATAATTGATTTATGTAAGATCATTCTTAGCTGCAAATAATAAAAATAAGGCAACAAATTGAACCACTTGAGGTTCTGCTGGTATTTTATCTCCTGAATATTGGTTTTATCTGTATGCTGTCACCTCAGTAACATGAGCTTCTTTCTTTGCAGTTGAGAGAATTCCTAGGGACTTCAAACTACACAGACTTGCTTTTATTCACTTAAAACTGAAACCTACAAACAACAGGAGAGAGGAGTGCCATCTCTTCAACTGCACAAGTTTTTGTGTCTGTAAATTCAGTGTCACCTGGAGGAAATGAGTTTTAAATAGACATTCATTGTATGGGGAGAGAAAAGTGCTGGTGGTTGTGTGTAGTAAGAGCATTGTAATGTTGCGGGGCATCCCAGTGATAAGTCTGGGGTGGAAGCGTTCTGCTGGTGACTTACGCTGAACAAAGAATGTTCTTGTGGGAGTTGCAGACCTGCTGTTTTTGCTAACCTAAATGCTGTGTATGCACTTGCCTGCAGATGACAGTGTAATCGGCATGCATTATTAAGCATGGTATGGAATTGGGAAAAAAACATCATTTATGTTTTTTTTGTTATTCTTTAAGATGAAGGGTTTAGACACCAGTGTAGTCATGTAGCATTGAGAGGGTACTGGAAGTGTCATCACGACCTTGTGACTTTGGCTCTGCTTTTGTTATTTAACACTCAAATAAGTTTTAGTATGATACCAGCCAAGCAAAGCAAACAAAGAGACTAAAAGAAACCCGAGCTGGGGCTGAGTGGCTGCTGTCAAAACGGAGAAGTAGAACTTGACTCTCAAGTACCTGATGGGCTGTGACACATCACGTCAAGCAGTAGCACAACTAGATGTGTCAGTCTGATAAACTGTTGGGTTACAATGTGGTCATTCAAAAGTTAAGAGGAATAAGAAAAAGAAGAAGGTAGCAAATGTTGTTGCCCCATCTCCTTGCATCAAGCTCCCTTCTTGTATTTGGGCGGTTTGTTGTTCTTCAAGCAAGCACGTTGAATTAACATAAATACAGAGTAGCCAGAATAAAAAGATTAAACAAATCTAATAGTTCCCTGTGTATTTTTTCATGGTGGAAAACAGACAACTAGCAGCTCAATGATGCTATAAAAACTATTTACTCCCTGAGTGAAGGGGCTAGTTATATTTGTGCCTGTGGGATATTCAAAAAACCTTTTTGAATGTATGAAGGGTCACATGCAATCCCTCAGAATCAAGGTTGTCCATATTGCTTCTGATTCATTCTGTGGTGGATATGATGAAAAGCTTGCATGTATGCCATTTCCCCTTCCGTTCTAACAAAGTGCAACCTTTACTAGCCTATTTACATCCTTTGAATAAACTTGGCCCACGGAGTATGTAAATCATACAAGTATTTAAATGGAATGGTTAGGTTCAGTAAATGGCACCAAAATGACATGGATACCTACAACCCCTTGTGAACTGCTATAGATAGGGACCTGCAGTTTTTTGAACACTTACTGTTTACTTTAAACAAATCACACCCTGTTTCCAAATACATATCACAAGAGATGTTTCTGGAAGACTGCCTTTTACCTTCAGAGATCTCTCAGGATGCTCAATCTTTAAACGGAGCCTTCCATTACCTTTATACAAAGAACAATCTCAAGCATTTTGCTTGTCTTCAAAGTAGCACTGTTTTAAATAATGAACAGTTGCCAGGAGCAATGGCACAGGCTTATTTGTGGTTGTGTATTTGTCTGTCTGATTATTATTTCTGCTCTTTGGCCATCTCTAACCCGGCAGGTACAAATAAGTCCTCAGGGCTTAAAACCTTCCTACAACAAGTTATTTTCTCCGGTCACCTGTCAATAGCATCTTTTCTTTTTTTCTTTTTTTTTTTTTTTTGTTTGTTCTGATGTACACTTTTTTTTTTATAAAAACAGACCAAGATATTAACATCCAGTGACTTTATTTCCGTCTCTCTTTGATTATCATTTCTGTGGATATAACTTGATGCTCTACAGACAGTAGAGTTGAAAAACATGTAGGAAAAAAGCATATTGCTCATATTCTTAAGAGCAAAGAGAAAAAGGACTAGCACTGCAATAAAATGGCTACTTCTTTTAATTTTTCATCTTTCTAAATACCATGACAGTAGAAAAGGAAAGGGTATACGCATCAGTGATGAGCAATAATGAAAAAATGTCATACGTAAACACTATGCCTAATAATGGCAGTTCTACATATCCTGAACCTGATCTGCAGCTGGTGCAAGTAAGAATAGTTCAATTGAAATCAACATATCATTTTCATTCCTAGCAGAAATAGCACATTCCATGAATCAGTTGTAGATTTTGTATACTTCAATAAAGACTTGTCATTATACAACTTTTAATGCCACCATATTTGTACTTTGTGTAAGTATTAAAATATTGAAACTGGGGGAACAAATTCTGCAGATCTGACCTAAGAATGAGTCTCCACCACTTTCCTGGGAATTGATCCCTTGTGTCTAGGATCCTCACTGGACTGTATAACAGAGTCATTAGGCTTAATGAATGTTTTAATATGTATTAGAAAGAGAGGCCCTCTGTCTCTATTAACAAACTTCTTGTGTACCTGGGAAGTTACAGTTGCTTGGTGTGATGGTTTATTAAAATGGAAAGTTCTCATGAAAATGCTCCTTCTTTGCCTTTCATCAGCAAAGTTAATGAGAACAGAAGGGAGAAATAGTTCAAGTGTGTAAATAGTACATAGCACACTGAGAATGGGAGACTGCATGTCAGTATGCTGCTCTGAGGGAACTTCCACATCCCCAGTTCAGAGCCCTAGCAGGGACTCTGCTATGTGAGTTGCTTCTTTCTCTATACTTGCTTTTTAAGAATTTGGTTTTGTTTTAAAGGAAATGAGGAGATTTCACAAGATTAATCAGATTTTGGTTTTCTGAAATTCATTACAGTTGTTTCAGAGAAGCAAAACCGTAAAGGATCTTTCCATCAGCAATTGCTGCACTGCTGCAGAACACACTCACAAATCATCTGCTTCTTAAACTAATAAATTTGCCTTTCGTTTGGATTCAGTAGCTGCCCTGTGAGATTATGGAGAGATGGCATTTGATTTTCTCCTATAAGCTGGGAGGCTTGCAAGTGTGTTTTCTTTAAAGTTAATCGTTCAATGTTGTTTGAAAACTGCAGAGTTCAGGATCCAATGAGCTTGTCACACAAAGCATGACATAACCTGAATTTAATTCTGGAAGTTATTGATCCGTTTCAATAACTTCATCTCAATGTACTTAGAATGATTTTCTTTGTAATTAGATCCCATGAGATGACTTTTCCCTGAAAATTTGCTGGTAAGTGACACAGCAAATTCATTAATTTAAATATCCTAAACATATTTTAAATCCACCAAGTGATTACACATCTTAATTGGAGCATTAAAAACCTTTGGAATGGCTAAAATATTAATATTAATTAATGAGTAATATGGTTTATGCTTGACAGACTTTGATACTTATTTATGTGATCAGATTTGATTTAATAAGAAAAAAATCTTGGCTTTTTACAAATAAACTAGGACAGTTAGAAATACATTAAAAATAAAGGTCAATTTTCAACAGAAATAGAGAAAGCTAGAATCGGTCAGATGATGTAACTAGTTCAATATTGTTGATGATTATTCAGACAACTGCCTGGCAGTTTTGGAAATGTGCAAAGATACGAAACTTTCAGGAGTGTGTTCACAAATCAATATTAATCTTAAAAATTCTCCTAGAGGTATCACATGCTGTAAATTGCAATCCTCTAGTCTTTATTCTCTAGCTTTAATGTTTCAGTTATCCAGGTGAAAGAAGAAATATTTTCATACAGCCAAGCCACTGACTATAACAACTACTAAATAATAAAAAAAAATTAGAGAGATATTATGTTGAACACTGTTTATCTCAAAATTGTACTGTTGTGGTTTAACCCCAGCCGGCAACTAAGCACCACGCAGCTGCTTGCTCACTCCCCCCTGGTGGGACAGGGGAGAGAAGCAGAAGGGTAAAAGTGAGAAAACTCGTGGGTTGAGATAAAGACAGTTTAATAGGTAAAACAGAAGCTGCACGCACCAGTAAAGCAAAACAAGGAATTCATTCACTACTTCCCATTGGCAGGCAACTGTTCAGCCATCTCCAGGAAAGCAGGGCTCCATCACATGTAACGGTTACTTGGGAAGACAAACGCCATCACTCCGAAAGTCCCCGCTTCCTTCTTCTTTGCCCAGCCTTATACGCTGAGCATGACGTTACATGGTATGGAATACCCCATTGGCCAGCTGGGCCAGCTGTCCTGGCCACGATCCCTCCCAGCCCCCCGCGCACCCGGCAGAGCATGGGAAGCTGAAAAGTCCTTGACTAGTGTAAAGACTACTTAGCAACAACTAAAACATCTGTGCGTTATCAACATTATTCTCAAACTAAATTCAAAACACAGCACTATACCAGTTAATAGGAAGAAAATCAACTCCATCCCAGCTGAAACCAGGACATGTACTTATTGAGATCAGCACTGACTATAACAATTCATGACTAAGCAGGATATAAATTTACAGAGATTAATTTGAAACTTTGTAATCTGGATTGTTTTATCAGTTCCTTAGTAAAGCAGAAAAGAAATTACAGGAGGTTTATACTCTGGAGAAAAAAAAAATAAGTGGGACTAAAACTCCCACTGTATACTTTAGTTCTTTTAATACTGCAGCAGCTGAGTAATATTTTATGGAAGCACATGTGTCTCAATAGGCAAATTTTCCCCCTATAAACCTTCTAGTGACTTCACAGAGCATGCCAGGAAAAACTTGGTGTTTCCTTTTCTGTCTGGATCACATGAAAGTTCTGCACATTAAACTGTCAATTAAAGCAAAACTATTCCAGACCTCACCTACTCTAGCTTTCTTAAAGTGTCACCTTCATGGCTGTCTGTTTTGAAGCTTCAAATTTTGCACTGGGAAATAAAAATGGCTCAGAGCTTGAGAATAAAAGAACAAATGAATGAACTAAAGAAAAAAAGAGGAGGATTCTGTCCCTGCTATACTTCAGGAGATCTGGGAGATGATTTTTAGAATTTTGAAAGTTTCAGGTAAAATTCTTGCTCGTAAGAACATGCTTCCTCACATTCTCTTAAAAAAAAAAAAAAAAAAAAATTGCAGCTTCATGGGGCCTGGAAGATTCTAATAGAAAGAAATGGTGATATTACTGAGTTAATAACCAGAAAAGAAGTGCCCTTTAATTGCAACAAACCAGTCTACTTCTCGTCAGCTATTAGGCACGTGGTGTCTGAATAAGTATATCAAGAACATCCTTGTTCTGTTGGAAGTCATAGACAGTTACTTGATATGGGCAGTACAAAAGCAGGAACAGTTTCAAAAGGGTAGAACATTTAATGTTCTTCCTTTTAGATTCACTTAATTCATCACTGAATGCAACCCATCCTAGCACATATATATGTATCAGTAAGAGATGGAGTGTGTTTTTACTTAGACCCAGCCAAATCCCATTGCTTCCCATTGCTTGGATATCATATTAGCAAAGGCCTGTCTATGAACGTTGGCAAATGAATATTAGTAAATAGTAGTCATGATTAGAAATAACCTAGATGACTAGTCCAGACCTTATAAGTTAAAAACTGAATTTATAATTTATTTTCCTACCCTATATAGAATTAAGCCAATATTCAAAAGCAAATTCATAGTTCCTCTCTGTGCTCTGTTCTCTGTACATGATTATGAAAAGTTTGTATCTGATAAATTAAAATTAGAAGCTGCAAAATAACCTATTTCTAGGTTAGATTTACATGAATGAATGAATAAATCAGTTAATAAATTGATATAAAATAAAATAAAATAAAAAAAAAAAAAAAGAAAAGAAACCAAGAAGGATTGGAGTGAAGAAAAAGAATCTGCAAAATTATTGCCTTGCATTGGTATAAAATGAAAGAATATCCCAAGAAATAACTGCCCAGCTCCCATCTTCTCCCAGCCTCAAAGTCACTACTGTTAAACATGCTGGGTGATAAGGACTTCACTTCAAGTTGAATGTGCATCGTGATGTTAACAAATAATATGGTACAGATCCTACTAAAGAAGCTAAAGGCCTCTATTCAGATTTGCAGCTGATTTTTACCAGGCACAGATATTTCCTCACTTATTTTATTCCCCTTCCACATTAATATTACTATCAACCAGACATCCATCACACCATCTGACATAATTTTTTATTACGTCAGATAAAGCCAGCCACCTCAGCACAAGGAGGATATTTTCTTTTCAATTGTAGAGGGTCAGTGTATTTTTTCATGTATTTTTCAAAGCTGCTGAAACTTCTGACCCCAACAGTAACTGAGAGTAGTTAGGTATTTGGCAAGTGATCATGACTAATGAGCTTTTTTTGTTAAATGACTGTATTTTTTCCCCAGCTATGCAGTTTCTATGAAAATATTCAGCTCCTCAGTGAGTCAGCCATCTTGCCAAGTAATGTAAACCAGGTCTCCTGCAGACAGTGCTTGGTTCTCTAGATGAGGAGTCATTTACAACCGCAGATTTGTGAATCTACATCATTCTGATATCCTTATCACGAAAGCTGGTAGAAGATCATAAGATCCAGGCTCAGAAATTGTTTCAAGCCTGTCCTCTTGCATGACAGTTTCTGAAAGCGGTAACCCTTGGATTTTCATGCCAACATGACAGTGACTGAATGTGGACCAATGTCAGCCCCCATTAAACGGTTACCTGGGAAGACAAGTGTCCCTGTGAAGATGAGATGACAGCTGAGCTTTCCTCCAGAGTGCTAGAATTATTACTCCATTCAGAGTCACTGAGTGTGCGATGTGTAGGTACTGAAAGAATTCACTGTAGCGTGGTACATAGTACAGGGAGCTGCAAATAGGGTCATTCTTCTGTTCAGAGCCCCAATGCCCAGAGTAATTAACTTCACATGCCATGGCTGAATGTTGAGGCTGAGTTCAAGTGAAGTGGTGAGGAGCCCAGCCCTGAAGGGCATGGTTGCTCGAGTTCTTTATTACAAACACAATGAAAAAAGTAATAGTTTTTGCTACACAATGTTGCAGTGCTTCTGCTCAGGAAATGAATTTTTGTGTGTTTTGTATCTCATGAATTCTGCATATTTTATTCCCTAGAGTTTAGTGTAAAAAGCTCTTTTTGTATTGCTAAGTAACATGACTAATTGCACAAACAAAACAAACTGGCCTCGTACATTACAAGGTTGAAATGTCAGGAGCCATCAGGAGGTCCCCAGGAAAGAGTGCCTGTGTCATTTTAAATAGTCTTTACACAGCATTATCTTAAGGCAAACACAGAATGTTTTAGCCAATTTGTGTTTTAAGATTAATAAGAGCAAAAGCTATTTGGGTTTAACTTTATTTTTTAACTATCCCAGGCAAAAGATCTTCAGCACTGCAGGTGTAAGATTTTCATGTAATAATTTGTGCATATCAGTGTAAATAAAGTACAAAGTAAATAATAAATGCTGAGAACTCATTCCCTTTAAACAAACCAGCAATCCTCCCCTCAACACCAAACCATCTGGAATGCCTTGATTTGACTAAATTATAGCAGTCTAGTCTGGATAATACAATGCTTTCCTTCCCTTCTCTTTCTAATTGTGGTACTGATTTTAATCCTCAAATCCTCAAATTTATATTATGTTTTTTGAATGGGATTGGGAATAAATAACTTAGGCACCAGCCACAGGGAAGGCAGTCACCACCAGTGGGCATTTCCTGAAGGTGTGCTTTATTTCTTGTCTTCTGCTACTTGCTCTGCTCTCTACCTAAAGCAGGTCTTCTCCATGTTCCCTTTTAATTTGTGCACTGATAATATACATTATAACAGATATCTGTGGGTGGATTTTGAGTTTGAGCTGGCTACTGCCTACATTCAAGCTTCAGGAGCAGACAGTTCAGAAATCCAGAGGTTTAACATCCTGGATTTTGGTAAACTTTCCCTGGCATCCTTCCCTGTAATCTAGGGGCTCCACTTACATACCGGAAGGGAGTATGTGGGGAAGTCGATGAGAAATAAGAGGGAAGTTATGCAGACTTCTTTAACAAGCTGTTTGTTGTAAGCAATTTTGTTGTGCTGCATATCTCCCACAGGTTTCAGTGAACTGATGTAGACAATCAGCATGTAAGTAGGCATACCTGTTATTTTGTCTCCTGGGGAAGTTTTGTATCAAAAGAAATAGAAGTGGCTCACAGCAGAAGTCATCTATAGTGAGTGGTAAATTCGTGAGGGTTTGTCTTGCAGATTATGTTTGTTACAGGCTTCAAACCTCTGGTTAGATGTCCTGATGAGTGTGATAATTGGGTAACATCTTTCAGTTTGAAAGGAAGCTGCCTGACAAATATTTTTACTATTGGGAAACTGTAGTCTTTGAAGCCCTGTGTTTGCAAAATATACTGGATGAAAAATGAGCAAATATTTTAAACAAATCATAAAAAGGTCTTCAAGAGGCCGTCACGTCCAGCCTTTGCTCAAAGATAGAATAAAGTGTATCTGTACTTGTTTTCTGAAAATCCTTCATTCCTGTGGAGAGCCACTTCACATACTGTGAGTTATGATTAAAAAGCTGTGGTGAATTACTGAATAGTCTGTGTGTGTTGGGGAATTTAATTTGTAACCTACTGAAAAGAAACCTGCACCTATAAAACAGGTTGAAGGACAGAACTCATTGTCCTTACTCGACCAGTAGCCTCTTAAAACCTCTGAAAATCAGAAATTTCAAGACAAATGTCTTTGAGGTTTCCAGGGAAGGGGGTTCAAGTCACTACTCTCTGTAGCAGTAGTGAAGTGACCTGCAGAGTTCTGGGTCTTTGCCCAGGGCTCAGTAAGCTGTTTAAAGTGGACGACAGCTGTGAGTCTCAACAAAATTCACTCCATCCTAGGATTGATCCCCACATGGAGGTGGCTGTGAATGTCTTCCAGAAAAAATTCTGTAGCCTCTTCCTCAAAACTTCTTATAAAATCCCGGAGTCATGAGCTGTGATTCAAACCACTGGCTGAAACCCTCCAATCTTCTGTTGTAAACTGTAGAAGTGGATTTACAGAGCTGCAATCTGGACACAGCTGCTAACCTGTTCCTTTCATCCTCTGTCATTAAAAAAAAATGCTGCTCTGCTCTGCAAATAGGATCAAGCCTTGGCAAAGGGTTTCTGTAAGCAGTGGAAACAATAGGTAGCATTAGTCTGCTGGGCAAAACAATAATGGAGCCTCATGTGTATGTCATGTAAATAACCAGGCAAATTATTAAGACTAGAGCCAGAATACCACTACAAATACTGTTCTGCAAACTGAAAAGTGATGCAGCGCTGATCATGAAAAATGGGAAAAGATCAGGAAAAAATCCTGCAGCTTGATGGGTCTGAAGGGGCAAGGAGAGGAGAGAGAGAACTAAGTTAGTACTGCAGGACAGAGCTACTCCTTACAGGTGAATACATACAATTTGAACTTGA
Source organism: Fulmarus glacialis (assembly GCF_000690835.1). Taxonomy (NCBI): domain Eukaryota; kingdom Metazoa; phylum Chordata; class Aves; order Procellariiformes; family Procellariidae; genus Fulmarus; species Fulmarus glacialis. The sequence goes on from NW_009193052.1 coordinate 39,721, forward strand.
TTTGGTTGATCAGAGGGAGTTAAAAAGGGTCTATATTTTCACCATTATTTAAAAAAAATCATGCCTTTCAAATGCATCGGAGGGGAGCAACTAAAATATCAGAGGAGAAATCTTCATCAGTACATTCATTCAAACACTACTGACCTTCTCTTTCATTTACCTATGTACTGCTTGATAGGTACTTTGTATAATTTACAAGGCACAAATTAGTACTCCCTAGAACATCAGAGAAATATGTACTCCCAAAATCAGTTGCCAAACCCAGGCAGTTTCTCCTGAATGAATGAGCTCACTAAAGATATGAAGAGTGATTTGAAATTCTCCGACAGGAGAGTATGTGAAGTTAAGCCAAACTGCTGTTTCCCTGCCAGTCTGGTTTTTGTCTTCAGGATAAGTGGCAGCCTCATTGAGCAGTAATACAGATAGCACAGTACTACCTAAAATGTTAGATACTTATTAGATTAGTTACAATGGGAGGAGGATTCTATCAAATCATGACTCTGTTCATTAAATGACCTCTAAAATTAAGGAGAGCTGAGAGAAAAGATTTTCAGCATACAAAGAGACGTCTCCCTATATATTAATTTAAAGAAGGGAGAGCAGACATTGCATGTGGTGTCAGATTTGTAAATCTCAAAGGGTAATGTACGATTTCATTATCTTAGATACATTCTCACTGGATGGTAAAAGAGTTACCAACACTACAATTTTCAACAGCTGAACTATGCCTAATGGCACACATACAGTACAGTATATCTTTTTATAATTTACAATGTAGTGCTGAGAAAGCTCTGGCCCAGTTGGGAGATTCTCACTTATTCAAGTGGTTCTATTTAAGCCAATGGAATGACTTGTGCCAGGGCTTCTTTGCCTTTTCATGGGAAAGAACCTCTTGAATTCAGCTGATTGGCACATTTGAATTTCAGTGATAATGGTCTGATAATTTATTATTTTTTTTTAGAAGGGGAATAGTCTTATAAATATCAATATACACTTTTTTTTGTCATTCTATACCAGAAGTGGGGTGTTATTTTATTTTAGAATTGAAAGATTGAAGAGACTAATTTATTATTTGCTTTATGTAGTTTGTATCAAGGCATAACAAAATCTCACTGGATTAGATTCTGTAAATTTGCCAATCCAAAGTTTATTTGAGACTGTTACCAACACTAATTGCGTTTCTGGGTTGCTGTATTTTTTTACCCCATATATTCATATATTTTTTTTAAAGTTCATTTTATATTTGCTCAGGGCTTTTCTACCTACTGGGAATCATAACATGTGTGATAGAGGTGCCAAGATTTATATATAAAAAAATCAGGAGAATTCATAAATTTAACAACTGAAACAACTACGTTTGGAAAGCATGATAATAGCTCTTAAGAGACAACACAGTTGTACATTTATGCTAATCAGCCAATTTGCTGTTGCTTTCCTTAATGGTGAAAAGTGTTTTTAGTGCACAGAGTTCTGCTCCTTGAATGATAGATTGAACATTAGGATACTAACTCATGTCAGCTTTTCCTCTGAAATTTGGACTGTGTGCCTACACACAAGTACATTCATATTACACAAAGCAAGTAACTGATCATGCTGCTAAGTTAATGCAGGACACAATTTTAAAGGCAGTTTCAAGAAGCGTTTGTCATTACTTTTTTTATCATTTCTGGTACTTTCTCTGGTGGAATTCCCATTACTCTGTTTATGCCATAAAGAGGGCTCTGAAATTTAGTGACTAACCTGTTCTGGGATGTATGGTTGCACGGCATAGAAACAGGTGGCAGCACTTTGAAAGAGTGGCCCACAGCTGTCTCACACCTGTGTGGTGCTCTGGTAAGGCTGGTATAAACAGATAAGCGAGCAATTTGAAACTAGGTGACTGCAGAAATGAGTCACAGATGGTTTGAAAAAGCCCCAGTTCAGTGCTGAGCTCAAATGAAGTGAGAGTATTGTCAGCTTTTTGAAGGTCTACTGGTTTGTCTTTATGAGGCTTGGCTTTCTACACCTTGTCCATACTCAACTGTGACTGCAGTTTCAGACTGAATAGGTGCAATAATAAGAAAAGACACAGCCAGGACCTGTGGGTTATCTCAGCTGTTTTGCTGGCTTTAGGCTGTTGATGTGGTTGCTCCAAAAGAGCAGGGAGAGCGTAGGGTGAATGTCTCTCACAACCTGCTGTCTGTGCTGGAGGCAATTACGTGTCATAGGTGTTGCTGTTCTGGCATGGATCCTCTGAAGTCATCTGATCCCTAGTAAAAGGCCTGTCTTTCATTGATATCTTATATGCTGCTTCTGTCTGCTCCTTGCTCCTGGTTGCATCAAGATATAACTATAATAACGTGGGGCTACCACTTAAAGTGACCATATCAGAGAGGTTAGAAATCAAATAGGGAGGAACAGGAGAAGAAGTAGACTTACTAGCAAATTCAGCTCCTCCCTCCTAAGCAAAGTTTAAGACAAACTAAGATAATTTAACTAATCTCACATTTAGAAATATCATTCTAAAGAGAAATGCATGTGATTTTTACAAGAAAATAACACTAGTAAATATACCCATGGCAAGATTATTTGCAGTAGAAAGTACTGATAAAAGTTTTACAATATGACTGCTATCTTCTACTTTGGGAATATGTCTTCTGGGTTTCCTACTTATCCATAAGCAGAGCAAACATGCTCATTATTTTAATATGACTTGCTTTCAGCCATGCCTAGCATGGCTGTGTTCTTTCTGTGTGCGGAAAACAAAACCAAAAACCAACAGCCCTTTCTCCATTTTCTGGAGTCCCTGCACTAGTGTTCCAGATGTGCAGGGACTAAAGACTTGCTCCTGAATCCAGACGTTTGTCATATATCTCACCAAGGGCTGGGACTCATGAGAAGCTGAGTACTTTTAGCTTTCAGGAAAAGTAGTTATTATCTCACACCAGTCAATAGGCTGACAGCATCATAAGTGCTGTACTTTTAGAAGACATTTTACTATCCCTACAGCATTATACAATTTTGCACTTACTTTACTAATCTTTATTAGTTTAATAGACCATTGCATACAGTGCACCTGTTGTGACAGTTGCAAACCTATGTTTTGCTGAGGTACCTGTGCTAAAATTTTAACATAAGCTGAAAAAATAATGGTTACAGTCTGGCCTTTCAGTGGCATGCAGTAATTGTTGCCATTTAGTGTACAATGCAGTTTTACTGAAATAAGAATGTTGGGCGGAAAAGAAAAGCAAGCATTTCAGGGTTGTATTTTTTCCTCGCTGTATGGATTGCAAGCTTTTAGGAGAAGGCAGACATAATTGTATAAGTGCTGCTTCCATTAAAGAACAGCTGATAAGGCTAATACTTTTGAAACTGTGTAATAGAAGTTTGTAATATCTAAAAATAGTGGCGCCTTTTAGAGACTTGATTCTTAACTCTTAGAATACTCAGGTGTTAGTGAGAAATCTATTCTGAACAAATAGTTTAATGAGCTCTGGAGAAGAGATGGACACCTTTGTTTTGGGCCAGATGACATTTTGCAAGATACTGTACGGGATATTCTGGGAATCTGCCAGAGAAGTAACAAGAAGGTCTAAAGACTAAAGATGTAAGGCGGTAGTCAGCATTTATATGACTATTCAGTGAACAAATACTTTATCTTCTTGCAGTTACAGCTGTAATGATATAAAGGAAATGATATCATTATAGTGATTTTGGAAGGATTGGTTAAACATTGAGCTATCTGGGGACAAACTACTTCCTTCCTATTTGGAAGCATCTGGTATTTCTTCCATCCGACCAACATGAATTTATTGTAGACTTCAATACAACAACTTTTCCTGAGCCCAGCCAAAATTTGTACTGCATTAAAGCAGACAGGACTCTTCTCAAAACACAGTTCCAAATGCTCTGCCTTTTAGGCAGGAAGTTCGGATTTTGATGGAAATGTATGTATAACTCATTCTTCCATTCAGATATTCATTCATCCGTCTCAAGAATGTGTTTGTTCCAAATATAAATGTACATTTATATAATTCGCATAAATAATGTGCAGATAACACTTGAGATCAAGGGTAGTGCCTTACATTGATGTTATACGTCGGCATAACTCTGGTGAACTCCTTTGTCTAGGGGTGGAAGAGACCTGCTCAATTCCAATTATGAAAGTTCTGCAATTGCTCTTATCACCAAATATTTGAATACTATCCAGTAGTGCGTTAAGCTGGGTGACTACTTTATGCTATAGGTAAAATTTGTTTTCTTGTTCTCTTCCCAAGAACAGATTGTGAGCAATTGTAATTTTGTTTTGGTAAGGTTTTAATTAGAGAAGGTTCTTTTCTCATACACATTCACATACACCTCCTTCAATAGTACAGGTGTCGTTAATTGTTCATTTTTTCATGTAAGAATATGAAAAGGTGTTGAAGAATGTATCTTGCACAAGGAGAGGCAGATCTGCATAAAATGATCATGAATGATAATCAATTTGGATACTGTATCGAAACTACAGGCAAGTGAAGATACAAGTTAGCCACAAGTTGTGGGATAGTAATAGACTACACAACTACTGACATAGGCTTTAATCCTATGTATTAGGCTCATCTACTGCACCTACGTTTTCTCAAGTCCTATTTGTTTCTTGATTGGGGTGGAGGGTAAATACTCATATGCTGTTTATTTGGGAGTTGCCATTCTTATTATTATGTGTTAACCAGCTATACACAACACTTCTGGTTTGAAAATATGCTGTTTACAAAAAATATGTAAGCTATTTTCTGTAGCTAAATATGGACTGATACAATCCTTTGAAAAGAGGCATGTGGCACCAGTGTGGCAGGGTTGGCACATGATAAGGCACTATCAAAAAAGACATTTTTTCCCTTTCTGGCAAGCTACTTATGCAAACCCACTACATTTTATGTTAGGGATAGGGATCTGAGCAGCCCCTGAACAGGCATCTTGCCACTATTACAAATGAACTAGAAGGAAGGAAACTGTGGATGTCTATCAACTACTTCTGTAAATATCATAGCTATTTTTCAGGGTCATTAAACTGACTGTCCATTGCGATTATGTCTAAGAGTCAAAGGTATTTAAGCATAAGTGACAATAAGTATTTATGGCACTGTGATTCACAGTCTTTCTTCATACAGATTTGGAAGTTTTATGTAATTAATTACATTGTACACTTTGTCCAGCTAGTTGTCTAATACTAGTTTGGAAAACTCATAAGGTAAGAACAATGAGCTGGGTATGCTAGTAATGTTAGTTGTCAAAGAACATTGTAATAGTACTACCATGAAAACCTGAAGGCTCATAAAAAGGAAATGTATTCTTGTCTGTACATTTGAGGGACTTAAAAAAAAATGAAGACCTCAGCTGCTTGAAAAGGAATGTCATTTTTCTTTATGAATGATGTGGTCCAAAGGAATTAATTAACTTGGCTAGCCCACTTGCAGCCCTAAAATGTTGTGAGGACTCCAAAAGCCCCGAACGTCTGTTAGCACAGGTGATCTTGAAGGCAAACTGTGTGAGTGCATGTCTTCAGTGTCATGCTGCTTTGACAAGATTCTGAGAAAAGGACTGGCTCATAGCATGCTGCATGTCCAAGTGAGTATTTCAGCACCTGGTAGGTGAGTTTTCCATAGTACGCATTGCCTAGCAATGTTTTCCACAGTATGCACCCAGAGAAGATTATTTTCGTCTGGTATTTCATTCTTTTTTCTCTTTTGCTATAGAATTGCCAAAGAAATGCTATTTGATTTAAAACCATCTCACAATGAGTTGCAGGGCCATTAGAGCAAGGCCTGAAGAATCGCTTGGAACACGCAGTGTCTGGGGGAATGTGGAGCCAGGAATAGGTTCCCCGGTGGGGACCAGCTCCAAAGCACGGAGGAGCCTGTGACGAAGCTGTCAGCTTTCAGGAAAACCTAGTCAGTAGGGAGTAAAACCCCGTCTTTCCTCAACAGCACAAACTTCCAGAATAATGAAACTTTTCCTTGTTTTGAGACCAGCTTTTCACAGAATGACAAGCCATGTTTCAATTCCTGACCCTTGCCTCAAGCTGCTCTGGGGCCCAGGCCCACCGTGCGGAGAAACTCTGCAGACATTTCAAAATGGAGATAGCTCTCTTCCTCAGGCACATAGGAAACAGCTATCTGACTGGCAGTGAAAGGCAGCCAGTGGCAGAAAGAGAGGAGCTAAAGCATTGATCAGAAGATGGGCAATGCCATTCTACAGTAGCTAAGGTCTATCACAGTCCCACACTTTCCGAGACATATAGCTCCAGTTCATAACAAAGTTGGTCTCAGGAAGTGATGTGAGCTCTTAAAGACCACAGAGACAGTTAGGACATGCCTCAGAATGTACTAAATCATGGGAAATGCAAGATATACTGATCTTGTTTACATGACCATGACTTGCTTTCCACAATAACTGTAGTCTACTACTTTCTTATATCTAACAATATTCTTTAATTCAACTAGTAAGAGACGGGCATTGTGGTTTTGGTGGTAAAGGTTCAATCACCACTTGGGACCAGAGGCTGTCAGTAAATGCAGCCACAGAAAGGCTGCAACTGTTAGTGGCCAGGATCTGTTGTACTACTTAAATATACAGGTTAAGCTGAACAAAATAGAGGAAGTGGTGTAATACGAGAATGTGTAAGAGGAGAAGGAAATTGCTGTCAGGCTCAAAGTTAGTCTAGAAGAAGTCAGATGTTAGTCAGCCTAAATTCTATTAGTACAATTGTTAAATGGGGAAATTTTAATAATACATGTTACAGAAATCAGTACTTTTTCATTAATGTTGAATTTTTGGAAAATCATTCTAGAAACATATTTTGACTTTTATTTATATATTTTTTTCCCCCTGAAAATACTAATGGAAATTGTCCTGACCAAGAGGGTACTCTAAGAAATTAATATATAATAAATAACTTCCTTACATTTACTTCTGCTCCTATACATTTTGTACAGATGTACCTTAAATTAGTTCGGGTGAGTAACTATAAAATGAGACTTAATCTGGATATATAATAATATTAGTGGAGAAGAAAGCCATGTCATACAAAATCTTTCTAATAAGACACCTATTATAATTAAACCTGTAGATAAAAGGGCCTTGAATTTTGTAATGGGTTTTGAAAATAAAAAGCGTGAGTTTCATCAACAATTAAATAATAAAGGTTGTAATAAATACATATCCTACTTCCAGATACAATAATGTTGGACATACTATACGTGTTCAAACCAGTCCATACTACAAACCGGACACTATCAAGTGTTTTAGAGACAAGTCTAAGAGCTTGTAATAGTCAATAACCTTCTCACAGGAAAAGTTTCTTTTTTGTTCATAACCACTCAGGTGACGACTAGTGCTTAGAAGCCTGAGGTTTAATAACACCAAGGTAGTTACGTTAGCCTTAATTAATTGGAAGTGTTCATTGTACTCTTATTAATGCTTAGTCCTGTGCTGGATCGCCCTAAGATTTTGACCTCAGTGCCACCCTTGTGGCAAAGACTTCTGCAGGTGAATTTTGTGTACATGGAGGATTTCCTTTCAACACTTTAAAAAATGCTTTCTGTCCAATTTCACTGGATGCTTCATTGCTGGTTTAGCAGACCGCTTTATGAAAAAGGACTACTAGAAGTGTTTCTCTCTGTACTGTAGCTTGTATTAGTATATTTATCATGATCTTTCTTCCATTTTCTTTCTCAGGCTTTTCAGTGAACCTATGTGGACATTTTTCTGGATTGCTAATATTCTTGTTTTCTGTATTCGAAAACTGCCTAGTTACAATTCCACTTACAGAAAGGGACCAAACCCCGTAAACTAGAGGAAGAAGAGACAATGGTATACATTTGATGTTAAAATAATTTGTACATTATGTACATGTAACTGTGTGTATATATATATTTTACACATATATAAATGTATTCAATATTTTTCTCCTTTTTGTGTATAACTTTACTATTTTGATTTTCAATAGGCAGTATTTCAACATTAATTTTGGGTACATTCCTCTCATGCTTCTTATGATGAGAAGAAAATATCATTGAGCTATCCCAGGCAATTTCTCTTTTCTTCCCTGACACATTGCAATTAATTTGATATGTATTAAATTTTATGAGCTGAAGAGACAAGTCAATTCCCAGATCCACTAAAATGTTTAGATGTCAAGTATAATAGGAAATCTGTTGCAAAGCATGGATTTGCAACCAGGTTAGTGCCAGCTTTATCTCTTTGGTTTGAAAGGACTGTGCCTATGAACTCTAATTGGAAGCTTATGACACAAATATATAAAGGACATGAAACAGACAAGGAAACTTAATCAATTTTGACTAAGCGTAGAAATATTGGACTAGCTCTTTTCCTATGCTGTTCCTTTAAAAACCAAACAAACATAAATCCCACCCCCCTCCCCAAACCCCCAACAAAGAAAAAAATAAAGTCATTAGGAAAAAGTGAACTGTATTAAGGTTAAATAGAAGTTTAGCTGGCTTATTTGAGGAATTGTCAATACTTTTTTATCAGAAAAATAAAAATGCATTTACTGATTGTGTTGATTATGTTAACAAAAACCATCTGCTATCCAATCCTGCAGCCTAGAGTTTTGTTTTCCAGTGATGGTTCCTGAAGGCACAAAGAGAAATAACTGGCAAAAATCTATCTGAAAATCATTGGTAGCTGATCGTCTACCTCACAGTTGCATTATTAAATCTTCTACTGTAGCAATACTATTAAAAGGATCTTCTTTAATCATTATTAGTTGGCAGAAATATCTCCGTTGGTGTGTGATAGTATTTGACAGTCTCAGCATCATGTGTAGAATGATGAATTACTAAACACAGATGTGAAATTTAGGAGGGCAGGTATCAATTTATCTGTTGCTGAACATCTTAGAATAAAATTTAGTTCTGATAAGGTTTTAGGAGGAGCAGATCAATTTTTCTGAGGATAATTTTTTCTTACAGAAGATGTTTTGCTTTAGGTTGACTTAAAGACTATCTCAACTGACCTGGAACTGCTTTGTTCCATTGTTTGTTGTCTTACCAACACATTCTGTTCCTCTTTACCTCCTTCTTGCATTTCTGTATCTTGGCTTTAGACTGCTTTGCAGTCGTTTCAATGCTAAGATTTTTGGAGTAGAAAGCAGGAATTTGCCTTATCGTGTCTATGTCCTGACTTCCTCTTGGTATTAACTTCCCACTTATAAAAATTTCCGGGAGGTCAAATGATAAACAAGAGTTAAAAAGTTAAATGATTTATGGGATTCAGATACTTGTCCATAACTGAAGCCACTGACCGTGGAAGTACATCTACACTATTGTACATGATGAATGAAGTTTATTTCCCTCACGTCTCAGCTTTTTTGGTTTGCTTTTGTTCGCAAAGCTATTGACAATTCCATTTTGTTGACTTGACTAACGTCAGTGAGTTTGAAAATATTCTCTTGCTAATCTCAACTATGGTTATAGTGCTATTGCTTCATTATGGCATGACCAATATACTAAATCTTTTAGATACGCTGCTGTTGTGCTTTTATTCTGTTATTTTTGGTTTTTATTTTGGGAAATATTTTGCTTTGATACTTTGCCTTCTTTCCTCTTCTCCACTCACTGTCAAAATTGCTGTAAAAGAAGTAAGATGTCTGAAGGAAGGGTTTTGTCTTTCTTTGCCTGGCAAGACCCTGAACAGGATCACTGCTATGGTAATACAAATACTAATGGATGACAAAACCTAACTATTATGAATATACTAACAAAAAGGACAAGAAATTTTCCACTGTAAATAGATCATCTTTGATGCATGTCTATCAATCAGCTTAGTTTTGCACTGGAACCTGTAAACTCAGGTATAACACTGAGAAAAATTTCAGGAGAAATCAGTGCATGGGGCAGGAAAAAAAACCTACTACAGCTTGACCTTCCTGGTTATAAAATAACTCGAAAGCAAAGAAATATAAGATACACGGTTCTTCCAGATTTTCACCGGCATCCTCAGCTCATTAATACCTTTTCAGTGTGGAGACTGTTACGAGCTGGTTACTGTATTATGTCAGTTAAGCAAAGCAGCAGCTGTAAACAAATTAGGGAAATTCAACGCTGCTTATCTGAATTCAAAACAAGAAATTAAATTGAATGTGGGCAATTTTAAATTTGGTCATACTGTAGATAAACAAGGATAAGTAAATATGTAAAACATTTGCAAATATATGCAATATTTTAAACAATTTTCTTTTTTAAAACCAAATATTTGCTCTATTTAATAGCTATCTGTTTATTTTTGCACGTGAAATAATTGCTCAACTCTCTGTCTTTATTAAACACTGGGTTTAGAAAAGATGAGTTTATACAAACAAAAACTCAGCTTTGCCTATACCGCATTGAATTGTTTAAAAAGTAATCATGCCCTCTTCATAATGTGGTGGTTTGTATTTTAGTTTTTAGTGCATAGCCAGACAGATCAGTATGGTTTAGAAATATTTAATGTTGTTAAAGTGTATTCCACAAACTTTTAAAATATTTTGGCACAAGCCTTTATTTTCATTTTTATTTGATATTTCACAAGAATCATGTTTCCTTCCCCCTGCCCACCTCTCTCTCTTTCTCCGAAGTATAGCCATTGAGAATCTGTGGATTACTGAAGAGATCTTATGCAATAGAGATGTCACATTTTGAAGCTATCTGGAGAAATAACTGGTCCTTTGAAAGGTCACGTTCAACTAAAAATAAAAACACATTCCTTCTTAGTGTTTTTGGATCTTTAAACAGTATGTCCTGAGCTTCCACATCAGGCAGAAGTGTAGCTTTCTTTTTCTTTACATGCATCTCTAAGGTAAGTACTGATTCATTTATGTGGAAAATGCATCTGCCTTCCTAAGGACAACCAGGCAGCTGAAGGTACTTCTTAGAGAGGCATGTTCACTTGAGTAATACAGCAAAATACTGAAATAGAAACAGCATCTCTTGGGACAAATACTTCTTATGAAAAACAAATACATTAGGCTGTGCAGTCAGATTCATACACTTGTAGTTTCCTGGAACTGCCAAGACATGTCAGGCTGTTAATCTTGTTCTGAAGATCATCTGTTGACTCCAACACTTCATTTTGTAGGAAATGTCATCGCTGAGGGCTGGGTTTTGCATTCCTTTCTCCAGCAAAACTCCCAGCAGAGTTTTTTGCTAAGCAAAATTAGCAGGATATTATACAATAGTATATATTCACATGGTTAATCTTGTTCTTCCTCTTCACTCTCAACACAAAAGAATTTTAGATGTAGTGGGAAAGGGGGGAGTACTGCAAAAGAGAAGGGCATGGCAGTGATGGTACAACATACTTTGTTAATGGACAAAAGTTGAATTCTGTTTTGATAGCTTGGTGTCATAACTTAATGAGGTGTATCTTTTGATTTCCACTCTATGCAGGCTCAAAAAGATGGAAAATACAGTAGACTGTACCTGTGATATAAGGGAGACTATGGTTTATTCTGGCTCAGTGAGAAACTGGTCTAGTAGGAAAGGCAAATTCCTTTCCCAAAAATTTTGTGAATACTGAAATAAATGCTGTAAACACATTACTCTTGTCAAGCCTCAGTATCCATAACAAAAAAAAGGCACTTTGACAAAGTGCTTTTGTTATCGATTGACTCTGTGGATGTTATCTAGAAGATACCGGATATGGATCTATCTGTTTCCTGGTCTGATTGATTACCAATATAAAATTTACTAAGACTCCTTGTTTAGCACAAGATCGGTGTTCAACTTACAAGTGGAATTTTCATCACCTGTTGAATCTGAGAAACTTCAAAGAGTTCTGAAGGTGGAAAAAAAAAGGGGGGCGGGGGGAGGAACATTGCACCTTTCTTGCCCTACACAAGACAATGATGACCCAACTGGGAAAAATCCCTCAAACATGATAAATTGAGGAACATGCACTTTGTCAGCCTTTGAGTGATCATGGCAATCTTCTACGTTCAACCCTAATTACAGCTGAAAGCAATCAGCAGTCATCTGATTTTCACAGCTGGTAGTAAATTTTCTTATCCACCTATGAGGAATAGGAAGACTAGTAATTCAAAGCTGTTCAAAGTGCTTTACATTTGTCCTCAAATGATGGCCGTGAGGTACCCCTCAAAAAGACAGGGTGGTTTCCATTTAAACTATCAAGGGAGCGCAGCAGTGAAACCAGAAACAAGATGCCTTTGTTTACCACCATCTACAGTCCAGGTGCCTTTGGTCCAAACTGTATTTTTAAAATAGTAAGATACGATTAGCAGACAGAATTTATACGCATGTAACAGGAAAGGCATGCCTGTTGTATGTTTTATGACTCTAGGGAGTACGAATGTATGGAATGATATATATGTTTATTGTGGAACCATTTTCTTCTTTGATGTTCATAGTATGTTATAGAAAAACAAAGTATTACTTTGGATGAGAAAATAATTTCATGGCATAGCTATGTGAATCTCTGTACATTTAATAAGGCTTGCTGTGAGAAAGAATCATTTTGGCTCTCTGGGGGAAAAAAATAAATAATTAAAAGAGGCTGATTATATAGCTAATACTACATTATGCAAATATGCAACCCCGGGACGTTTGGCACACAATGCATTGATTTATATGCTGTTTAAAGGCACCTTATCTTTCTGTTTTGTTATTTATAGTCTGGACTGTGTGTTTGTTTATGCGGCTGCATAATGAGAGAGAACTGAGGAGCTGCTACTCGTCTTGGTGTCTCAGCCCACACTTTGGAACTGCTTGAAATGGGGGCCTGGTCATAAAGCAGGGCTTAGCATGCACTCATAGATATCATGAACTTCGGCCTAAGCTGAAAGCCCTCGGGCAACTTCAAGAAGAGGGAACGAATACTTCCCTCTTGGAAGTTTTATTTGTTCTTTGGGTGATGGGTCAAGTGAAAGAATGTTTGACAAGGACAATTTTACAATAGATTCCTGTTAAAGTATGGTGGTGAGTCACCATATCTATTTACAGCAAAATGATAAATAGAGGTACTTTTCAATCCAGAATCTCTCTCTTAACAAAGAGGTTGCATTTAAAAGAGAAAGAAGTCCTCATTTAGAATGATGTAAAAGATTATAAGATGAACCAATATGAATTCCTAAGCTATGAATTTGCTTCAGTGGTTTGTTGAATAAAACGAGATTTAAGCATATAAGTTGCATCATCAATTTGGGTCACACACTTCTGTTTATGCTAGGTATAAGCAGGGAGTCACACAGAAGCCTAATTCTGGAAACATACAGAATTAATGAGTACTTATGGTGGTATCTCTGGAGGCTAGCAATGTATTTTTGATCTTGCCTTTGATTTGCTAAATTTTTAAAATGTAGTTTTCATCCTAGCTCATGCTAGTGTCAGTGCATGTAAGAACTAAATTAATGTTCGTTCACCCAATGTTGCTTCCACCAGATGGAACTGGTGACATTCAGCCTGTCCTGGGGATATAGCTGTCACAGAAACAGTAAAAAGCCATCAGCTGGTGATGGCTTTTGGATATTACTGACATGGATCAGATTTGATCTGTGAATTGAAGTCTTATATTTTATGTCATTAATTTGTAACAAGTTACTGTTTTTTAAAAAAAACTGTATTAATCTAAGTTGTTAATTTATGCAAACTTTTCTATGCATGTATTACCCTTCTGTATATGTCCAGGGGAAAAAAAAAAGCTGGAATACTGAAATGAATTAATCATAGATCCAACTCCATAGCTTTAGGAAATCCAGCAGCTCACCATATTTTCCCATTAGGACAAGAGAATAGTTGAGATTTATCGTACCATCTTTCACAAGGATAGATGTTATAGCACAGTGGACTGAGATGCTAGCAAAAAGTAGCTGGACTCTGTACTAGTATCTTAGCGTATGTTTTTGAAATGTTTTCTGTTATGAAACACTGGCTCATGATCTGTTGTGAAGCCACTGATGGATTATCTATCAACCCTCCTACCATGGTGAGTAAAAGCTCTGGAAAACAGTGATAAATTACAAGACAGTTTCCTTAAAATTCAGCACCAGCAGATTATCTTTGAAGTGAACTTTCCTTAGTATTTTTCTGATTTTATGTGACTGGGGAGAATTCTCTCTTTATCAAAGGTCTTTTACCCCAGAGCCAAGATGTTGATGGCTGATGAAAGTGTTACAGAGCCTTGTTACATTCAGCAGCTTAAAAGCCAATGAAAACTAATTTTTGTCTTGTTGTACTCTTTTTTTTTTTTTTTCCTCCAGAGGTCTTTGCTATTGGCAGGGTAAGCTATTAAATGCTGCTTTAATCTGAATCAGAAGATTTTTCACAGAAGGTTTAACATTTTCTTTTTAAGTAGCCTGTTATCAATTAAAGGAGGGCTGAAGACTAGAGAGGCTTCATTTGTCTCACCAATGACAAGAACTGAGAAAAAAAATAGTAATTTCAATGTACTATTGATGAGTGTTGCAGCTTCCTGTGATTAAAAGCTGCATTGCATGTGGATAGCAGCAGTGGACGCTATTCTTTGAAAACTATGGCCATACACAGTACTCTAATTTAACTGTAAACACATGGGTGATCAATACAAGGTAAGATTTGTTAGCATTAAGATTTCAAGTGAAAGAATTGCCAGGCTGGAAGCAAGGGAACCCTTATATCTTACTTGAAAAGAAACCAACAATTCTTGGACTTGGGTCATTTCATCATTGTCCTGGGAGATGCAGGATCATCAGGTTTAAAGCAGTGGGCTTGGAAAGTTTTTTAAGTGGTTTGTTGAGCAGCAATTTTGGAAAATACCTCATTGTACTTCTCTCTCTCCCTCTTTCATTAAAAGAAAGTTGAGGCAGGACACTGCAAGTCGAGGATTACTTCTGCTCTTTTTCAGGCCTTACATTGCAGTGAACCACTGCACGACAAGAGCCCGGAGCATCTTAGGAGCCACTATGGTGACTACACATCAATGTCAGCTTTCTAACTTTCCAATTTGAACTAATTTCCCATACTTCCTTACCTCCACTCCTACCTTAAAGAAGACAGATGCATCTCTGTGACCTGCTTTGACAGACATTTAACTGTTCTTCTTTCTTGCTTTTTCATGTCTTGCTGTTCTTACTAAAGCTGAAACCTGAATATCCCGGCAGAGCAGCTGAAGACAAGCTGGTACAACAAACTAATGCTGTCACAAAATTAAACTATAGTACTGAGGTTTCTGTGGAGGAATCTGCTTCTATTACTTGATAAGATGCATATTTTTCCTATGCAGTCTGTGTTAACACTGTTTTCTCCTTGAAAAATACTTGTTCTTTGTCTCCATTACTTGTATCCTGACTGATATAACCACAAATCTCATTGTTTTCCCGAAGCAACCAGCTTTTAGGTGTGTTTCAGTTATGGCCAAGAAGCTTTTGTTCTACGAGTTGTCTTTAAAAAAAAAAAAAAAGAAAGAAGAAAATGTACTTTTTGAAAACTTACATGGTGAGGATATCCTGAAATGAATGAACAGCTGCTTAATTTTCCCTAATACTTAGACTCTCTCTGTCACAGAACAAGTTTCTTTTTTCTACTTTTCACTAACACCCTACCTCTCTCAAGTAAGGTGTAAATTAGTCCTTCTTGCCTAATTTAGTCTTGTGTGTGTTCATGTCAATACACCTCTTTATTTTGGATACTCCTGTAATAAAATGTGTCATTTATGCTCTACCGATGTGCCACTCAAAATTAAACCATGCATCTTTTAGCCTCACAGACCTCTTTCTACCCTTTATAGACCCACAGTCCTGATTATTTCCAAACCACAAAGGAAGAAGCAACCTTCGCACGTGGTATCTCATGGAGATTATTTGATTTGGGGCAAAGCGTGAGGATGGCTGCAAACTGGATCTCTAATTGGAAGGTGATTGCAAGCTAGCTGTCAAGTGACCATAGTAATTGGTAATACGAGAGTCAGATTCACTGGCTACCTCTCACTGTATTATTACCCAAAGCAAAAAACCCACATGAAATCTACTCATCAATTTGGAGCCATATTTAAATAATGACAGGGATCCCACTTTCTTGTGCAGGGGCCTTTTAAGTCATTCTGTGTTCAGTAATGTAGCTTTTGTGTGCTAATTTTAGGCATTAGCCACGTGGTTGAGATGAGAGGAATTTCGCTTCAGCTCCTACGGCAGTGTGTATTTTTTTCCTAAGTACTTCCTATTGTAGTTATTATCAGTAGAGGTGAACCAGTTGGAACAAGAGGTGGAGAGCATTAATGTAGAGTTGATGGTGGCCTGAGTGTTTGCTGTGTGCTGCTGATAAACTGCTGGTGCTTTGAATGTACATTGTCTACTTCTGTTAAAATCAGTTAGGCACAGTATAGTGGTGAGAATGCCAGAGGTCATCAGCGCTAGGTCAAGCCTGAGTATTTCGTTTCCTTAATTGCAACAGAGGCCATTTTGGCAACAACTCTGTGGCAGATAGGGCATGACAGGCCTGTGTTTACTGTGGCCTCCTGATGGCAGATTTTCCAGGTCTCTGAAAGCCTGGGTCTTGAGGATAGCATTATTTTCCTTTTGAGCAAATCTACTCATGATGTTTAGGTTTGCAGGCTTATTCTTATTGTGTTTTATTTCAGGGCAATATAAACCAGCTGTTGTACCAATAAGTTATTTAAATGATATACGTTGGTTTATGTGCAAGTGACTGCATCACTGAAAAAACATGATAAAGTAAAATAATACCTATCATTCCTACTTTTGGTGATATAAAAATTTTCTACAACTGCAGCATTGATATAATTTAATCTGAAACGAAATGGGATTGTGACAGGAAGGGAAGTTACATTTCAGAACATCACTTATTCAGGTGCTGTAGCTGTAAATGAGCTGTGCCATATTTCGCCACTGAAGAACCTTCATGTACAAAAGCATACTAAATGTAGGTGTATAAACAAAAGAAAACACACCCATGAGTTGTCTCGTCTCACTTATTTAAACTACTTATAGATACAAATGTAAAGACCAGCAAAGCGGGGTCCCATGTGGGTTTGTGCAAATCCAAATGTCTATGCGTTCCTGAAACAATGACTTAATTAAAATTATTTTGGTTGGTTCTGTAGGAGAATCGTATTCTTTAGTTAATAAGTTACTGAAAGCTAATTCAATGAATTTGATTAATGTTAGGAATAGACTTAACTTTATTTAACAGATTGCCAAATACAGGTAATGAAGGTTTAAATCACCCTGGAAATTGCTTAGAAAAATATTGAAGGCTGCATGAATTTTCTTTGCATGTTGGAAAAGGTTAAAACCTTGCCATGAGACTGCCCTTCTGAAGTGGTATAACTATAAACTATAGCTAAAAAGCCAGTTATGATAAGCTCCCCATCACACTTAAAAGCAAGCTAAAAAGTAAGAAAACCAAACCAGACCTTCCCCCCCCATCAGGTCACATGGGTGTGTGGCATTGCTGTGTTATGTGGGATTTATGACTGCACCAGTTCTGTTAGGATTTGGAGACAAGGGTGAATATGATTGTCTATGCGATGGCCTTAGACATGATCCTGCAGCTCTGTTTGAGCTGTTGGAACACAGTGCGTTGCTGTTCCACACAAGCAGCTGGAAAATATCAACTGAAAAAGAGCTCTAAATACCTCTCCCATCAGCCAAGTGTTATATTGGGAAATATCTTGAAGATATTGGATTTGGACATAAAAAGCAATAAAAATTTGCTACATTTGTTATATTACAGTGTCCTAAAAACCCAGGTGTCCAGCAGCACAGGGGATGACATGAGCACAGTAGTGACCCAATTTCATCCATTTTTCTGGGGAGATAATGGAAAGGATAAGAAATGCACTCTGAATAGGCTAGAAATAATGAAATGACACATACAGGTTTGAAAAAGTATAGTGAACTATATGTGGACATATTTCAGACAAAGATATGGTCACAAGCTTCTCATTCATGGTTAAATTTATACACTAAGACTTGACAAAATGCACAGTTGAGTAATGCAGTGTGTGGTACAGCTTATCTTTCCTTTCAGGACATGTAAGGACACAGGTATTTTCTTTGTCTTCCAGCAATACTGATGTTTGGCAGTATAACAGACAATTCCTGAATTGTATGTAGGAAGAAAGGAGGAAAAAAGTGTGAATGAAAATGTTAACTTTTTTTTTTTTACTCAAAAAAGGCTCAGTAGAAATTCAGGCTGCTCTTATTTTAGCTGATCTGATTAACCTGTTTATAATAATAAT
>NW_009193053.1:0-6278 GCF_000690835.1 Fulmarus glacialis
TTGGAAACGGTCTCGGCGCTGTGTTAGAGGATCCCAGCGCCGCTCTTCGCGAGGACAGGCGGCGAGCGTCCCGGGTCCGATAACCCCGCTCGGCAGGGGAGATGCTCGGTGTGCGAAACAGAGGAATGGAGAGTATCAAAGGGCGTAAAACAGGGGATGTTGAGGAAAACGTGCAGTGCCGGTAGTACCTGACAGCAAGGAGGTCTTAAACTGAAATCCTGGTTGGGCTGCGGGTCCAAAATGAGTCAGAAGGGTTAAGTGAAATCACAAAGCAGAAAAAGGAGAAGCTGCAATGAGTGCTCTGCTCTGTGGTCGGGAAGGAGCAGGAACGTGCTTTCGCTGCTGAGAGGCATCCCGGTGGGACAGCGCTCCATTAGCTGCTCGCTGCGTGCGCCAGCGAGGAACTGGTAAAAGGTGGGGTGTCAGGTAACTGCAAGGTGATGGTATGTATGAAAGCAGTCAGCCAGGAATGACTTAAACCCATTCACGTTGGTTTAGATAATTTTTAAAAATATTGAGGTACACTGCTAGGAATACAGACATGTTGTGAGAAGGTTGTTCTTATAAAAGTGAATGTGTTGGCTTGGGAAATAAGAAGTTTGTCAGCTGTAAGATACTAAGATCTATACCAACTTCTATTCAGCTTTAGGAAGATAGGCTTGTAAAAGCAGCTTGGTGTCTTTTTCCTACAAGAAACAGACTGTTCCTTAAACAGCATAGCTGATGAGGCCTGGTTTCCTAGGAAGGGATGTTCTTTTTCCCCATAACCTTCCACTGAGTCTTCGGCATCTCTCCCTTCTGCCAAAGTCACCTGTATTTTTTTCCTCCTGTGTGTATGCTGGGCTGGCATCCATGTGCAGAGCCGCTGGTCAAGAGACGTGTCATTACTCTTTCCAAATTAATAAGAGGCTCAAGTAAAACTGTGAAATTAGTGGTGACGTTAATTAGTGGAGAGACTAATTGGGGTGTCTCTTCCACTTCTCTCTGAATTCTCATGAAATTTCAAAGAATGTAGTGTCTTTGAGACTTGTATCCCAGTTTTCCACTTGACCTGTCAAACTGGCAAAGGCTTCAAAATTTGTTGGGCACATGCTCTGACAGACGAAAGGACAGAAAAACAAAATAATCACATAAATCCCACATCGTTTAGGATTGATTCCAGGTTAAAACCGGACCATATATGACTCATGTTAGTTTGTCATCCATTATAAACCACATGCTATATTACAGTTAGACACCTCTGTGGCAACTAAATTATTATGTGACATAAAACATATATAACTCATAACAATTAGTTTTGAAATTAAAACTCTTGAATCTCATAGAGTAATTATGAATGGCAATTCTTTATCTGACAAGGATGTATCTAAGGGTATCACAGGCTGGTGAAAAAGTAGGTATTGTTGTCTATACATCATCCATACACCATCTGTGCTGCACATTACTGCCAGGCAGCACAGATCCATTAGGGAAGAGAGGGGTAATAGACCTCTGCCTGCCTTTTAGTGCTGCTTGGCATTCTGCAATGCAAGCTTTTAAATATTTTGGGTCGATGTCAGAGTATTCAGTGTGAGGACGTAAGAGGCTGTTTTCTACACCGTCAACTAATCCAGTGCTTCAGCCTTCCCTAAAGTCTCACCTTCAATGTTCTGTAGGAAAACTGCGTGATAAATACTTACACCTGAGAACCGGTATTCCCCTTACCGTGGGTTTGCGTTTTCTGTTCCCTTTTCCCGATTAACCAGCTTTACAGTGTTCCTCATTGCATCCCTCTACTCTGCCCGGGAAGTCAATTGTTTGTTTTGGTCTGGAGCCATCTCATCTCACCAGACCTGTGTCTTGGGGATTACTTTATGAGAAAAATCAGCATCTTCATTTTAGACTTTGACCTTTCTAACAATTAATTAATGAAGATAAGGTATAATTAGCAGAAATAGAAGGGTATTCTGAGGAGATACAGGAAAAGCGTTGTCATTACGTCTAGCACCTATGATGTCTTTGCAAGCTGTGCCATCTTGTATGTTGAGACTAAGCTCTTGGAAAGCATCTTGGAATTTTGTAGAGGTGTAAGGTTGCATGAGAACCGCAATTAAATCTCTACACATACAACTTTCAAAAGCGACTGGGATCCAAGAATTTAAAGGTTATACATACAATATTCATCTCCGAGAGTGAGTAGTGTAGGCAAGAAGTTAAATCTTGGCTGATTCCCTAGAGTACACTAACCAATGCAGCTGAGCCACTATGGGACTGATTGTGATTGTGCATGCTGGAACAAAATTTCTACCCTTTGGGGAAAAAAGAGGAGCAGAGGGGAAATTGTGACTTAGAAAGGATTGGGTGAGCCCCTTTGTCCTCAGGGCAGCTAGATTTGTAATTGCATTTAACCAGGATTGCTCTTAAAGCTGCAGGTTAGACGAAATCTGTTTTTCTAATGTTTGTAGAAATCAGTTTTGAGAACCAGTCGCTTCCTGTAGAAGGCAACTCTATTCCACACTGTCCTTTGGGTGTGGAAGGAGAGGGCTATGCCAACATAATGCTTTATTTATCTATTACTCTTTGAAATACTTGACTTTATTAAAAAGAGACTGAAACCCATTATGTCCTATGTCCCTCTGTCCCATACTTGACAAATACTAGCAGTAGACGCAAATAGGGAGTTGACTATTAAGTTGCGATGTGTTAGACAGTGACTGGAAAAGGGCCAGCATTAACTGTGTGTCACTCAAGTGCCCCCCCACCATGAGATTTTCACACCAAGAACGTTTTGAAAGATTTCGGAAGGATATAGCTGGATGTTCATCAGTTTAGCTCCTTTTTGTGTGTTAGAATGATTTCAGATGGGGTTAGGATGATCTTATTTCAGGTATTGTTATTTTCATTGTTCACTTAGTTAGGAAATCTCATTCCTCAAATGCAGATGGGCATCATCCAGGGGTTTTTTTTTGCCATCCTGCCCATAAAACACAATCAGCTCTTTTTATGAACCCAAAAAATATGTTCTATTTAAAGAGCAAAAGGTGATTATTTTAGTATTTCAGCTATCAGGTGATCTATTCAGTAATTTGTTAAACTTGTGGATCAAAACCTTGCTAGAACAAGCTGCTAAGAAGCAAGAGCAATCTGAGCTGAGGGAGAAAAAGTGAATTAACAGGAATGTGATGTTGAAGGAGTGTGTAGTGATGAAGGACTATACGGTGTTGGCGTATACACTTCATGAAATTAAGGGAAAGACTGTTGAAGAGCAGGAAGAGTCTGTTAGAAGTGAGGAAACGGCCCTGAAACAAACTGAGAGGAACAGGAGGCTGGTTTGGAAGGAGATCGGAATGATAGGGAGGATGAAGGGAGACAGGTGGGTTAGAAAAAGAGTGTACGGGGAAAGAAAAGGAATAAAAATGTATTGAAGGAGAAACAATGAAGGAAGGTAAAGAAGAAGGTATTATGGGGAGATACTGGGAAAAAGTATTGGGTGGCTGAATGTGGGGACCAGGACAGAAGGGTATAAAGTGGAACGTTGAAGGACACTGTAAAGGAGACAAGCTGATGTAGAGGACATATTGAACTGGAATCTGTGCAAGAAAGGTCACTGCATGGAAGAGGAAGGGAATGGAGTATCTGAACTCTTTTGGCCTTATTTTCTGTTGTTTATCTAATGACAGTGGCAGCTTTTTGTAATAGTAAGTAATGATACTTAAGTCCCTTGCAAGCAAATTAGAATACCTGTGTTCTTACAAGGATTCTGAAGGTTGAATTTCCAGCCTGAAATGATTACTCACAAGATGTGCATGCTCCTGAAGGGCTGGGAGCTGGGCTGTCATTTAATAAAGTGGCCTGCACACTTTTGAAGATCAGACAATTTGTCTGAAAGCTCTCCGAAAAGCTCAGTATATTTTAGAGTAGGAAGTTGGGTTTTTAAAATATTTTATCTCTGCATCTTTTCGCTTTAAACATGCCTATTTTGATGACTTAACAGATATTCGGAAGCAACACATAACAGAAATTTTATAGCACAACTTTTAATGGGAAGGAATTTTGTACACTGACAAAAAGAGAGTGATACGCTACAGCAGTTTGGGTTCCTTTGGTCTCTTCGTTTCTCATTTCCAAGGAAACGAGGAAACACGCTTGAAATGAATGTCTGGAGAAATCATTCGGAGTTGCAACTGATAATTTATCAGTTTCATGAAATTAATAACAAGTAGTTTTCCTAGTTTGGGCATTTTGGTACACCTAAGAGCAGAATATTGTTACAGAATCTTTTGGAAGAGAGAGCAACTCTCACAGCAGCTAACATGGCTTGAAGTCCCCAACTTTTCTGCTACTTCCCACTTCTTCAGTTAATGGCCTACTGACAATGACAAGGGAAACCTTCAGAAAATTTCCAAGTTACCAAATTCAAATTATTTGATACGATGACAGGGAGAAGGCATTAAGCACCTTTCTGCTTGACTCTTCCCTGCTTTTTCAAAGTATACAGAGTTCAAGTGCTCTTCAGCTGTTGCATTACATTTACTTACACTTTGGTAACACTCAAAGGTCAACTCTTTTTGCTCAGTTGTGACAAGTTCTCTCAAATACGTGATTTTGCAAGCTTCTTTTCCTATGTTAACAAATGCTACATTAGCAGAGAGATAAAAGAGGAAGTTGTTATTGCTAAGAGCTGACACTTCCTTTCTCTCCTGACATTGAGAACTATTTTTAAGTAAAGTGTAAATATCTAAAATAATTTTATATTAGGCAGAGCTTGCCCATTTCTTTTCATTTAGGATGATCCAAGAAAATCCTTTTTCCATTCACTGAAGGCCAGGATCATGAAAGTGCATGGAAATGACATTCTTAAATACAGTCTCAGTTATTTCCAGTGACTGGAATGGATCTTACCTTTTAAAAATTTGCATTTCCTTTGCAGAGTCTTTAGTCCAGAATTGTCTTATTCCAACAATGAGATTTCAGGCAGGACTTTGACAACTACTAACTCATCAGATTTGTGAACTGACCTCTGCCCGTTTCTGTTAGTTAGGCTAAGTGTGGATAGATTGAATGGGAGGGGATGGTGGAGCTGACTCTGGCATCTGTCAGAAGTGAGGAGGGGGTGTATGTTTGATGACTTCAAAACACCACCTGCAAAACATGCCACACGGAGATTCATCTTTTGGGGAACAATGGAGGAAATGCATTTTGATAACAGCCTTCATCAGTTCATGGAGGGAGGTACTGTCTTGATGTACTCACGTTCACCATCCTTCAGATGCCTACACACCCTTCAGATGCCTTCCACAAACTCTGCTTGCTACGCACTTGCATCTAATTATACTGATTTTTCTGGCAGGGGAACCAAAAGGTAGAAATTGGTTGCCAAAGTCTAAATAAATAAAACTATAATTGTTTGTCCCCTCTAAAGGACTCAGGCGTGCAGTGCAGTTCTCTGGCATCTTGCCTTTCTTTGTCATTTTTACCAGTGCAAAGGGTGTGCAAAAAGGTGATGTTTTATGATACTTTGCACAAGCAGCTTCTCTGATAGCATGATTTGATTCAGAGCAATTGTGGATAGGGTCATAGCTGATTGGGAAATAAGCCTTAATGAAGTAGTTATAGTTGTTCAACAGGAACTACAATACTAGACCAAACACTGAAATTATATTCCCCATGTTAAAACATTTTACGAAGCAGAAGGAAGAAGATGTTACTTGCTAAATATGTACTACACCAGCTTCATCTGTATGCTGCTTCCCTGATCTGCACTGATGAATGACATTGCTGTGCCTTGAACAAGACATCTGGGAATCTAACTTCACTATGCCTCCTTGGATTTGTGTATAGCAGCATGACCAAGATAATGACACACAAATACAGCGTGTTTTTACTTGTTAAGATTTTGGAGACAACAGAGACCCTAATTTTAGAACTAAAACTTTTCATGCTCACCTGGAGACTCTGTCAAGAGGGGTAATAAGCCAAGTGTGTGTTAACACGTGGCGTCCTGGTTTCAGCTGGGATAGAGTAAATTTCCTTCCTAGTAGCTGGTATAGTACTGTGTTTTGGATTTAGCATGAGAATAATGTGATAACACGCTGATGTTGTAGTTGTTGCTAAGCAGTGTTTATAATAAGTCAAGGACTTTTCAGCTTCCCATACTCTGCCAGCCAGGAGGTGCAGAAAAAGCTGGAGGGAGG
The DNA here is from genome assembly GCF_000690835.1 of Fulmarus glacialis. Taxonomy (NCBI): domain Eukaryota; kingdom Metazoa; phylum Chordata; class Aves; order Procellariiformes; family Procellariidae; genus Fulmarus; species Fulmarus glacialis. The sequence goes on from NW_009193053.1 coordinate 6,174, forward strand.
ATAGCCGGGACAGGTGACCCAAACTGGCCAAAGCAATATTCCATACCATATAACATCATGCTCAGTGTATCTCAGCGGGGGAGTTGGCTGGGGGGCAGCGATCGC
>NW_009193054.1:0-25136 GCF_000690835.1 Fulmarus glacialis
TTATTCTAATATTATATGTATTATTTTAGTAGATATTATTTTAATATTTAATATTTAATATTTCTGCTGTTACTAAAAGTGCACAGTGTTTCAAAGTGTCTAATTTATCTGGGGAACCCCCCAAACTAGTAGTCTTCAAAATATTTAATGCATATCTAGCTACTATGCATTAAAACTTCAGCTGGTCAATTTCTTTGTTAATTTAAATGTCTTTATGTTTGTATGTCTGGTGTGATTTTGTGTTTGTTATAAGTATCTCTGCCATGTAAATGTGTACTATTTCCCCATAATTGTTTGTCCATAATTCTTTCATATGAACTTCAGAAAGTGTGTGATTTCTTTTAGAATTTAGTATTCTTACAATTACTGTCTTTAAAGTGCCAGAAGCACCGAAGAAAATTGCCAGAGAAGAAAGAGTATCCATTGCTGTTCCAAAAAGAAAAGTGTCTCCACCACCAGAAGGTACTCCTGCCCATGGATTAATTTATGAGCAGACTGTCCTCATGCAATACCACCAGAGCTTCAAGCCTGCTGGTCTGGCACCTTTCTTGAAGTTCTAATGTTAGAATCATAGAATCATTTAGGTTGGAAAAGACCCTTAACATCATCGAGTCCAACCATTAACCTAACACTACCAAGTCCACCACTATGTTCCACTGTAGTCCCAAGGAAACCTTAACAGAGTCTTTGAGAAACACTAGAGACATATTTTTCCCAATTATTCAGGGTGTGGGACATGTCAGGAAGTAACTACTACTTTTCTAAGAAACCCCAAATGGGATATTTATTATTGTACATGATATTGCACCAGAGAAAAATATTAACTTTAGACTCTGTCTTTGAAGTACCAACAGAAGAAGAACACTGGGCTATGTCAGAGGAAGTATCCATTTCTCTTCACACAGAAAAGGAGATTTCATACACAGGTATGACAGGACTAAAAAGATTCTATGTCCAAATTTACATGTTGTCATCTACTTAAAAAAAAAAAGGACAACAAAACACAATTTCATGTCCTGTGCGGATCGCCAGTTTATCCTGAAAGTGAAGCTTGTGGAGTGCCACAGGATAGTATTCGATTCTCACAAAAAGCCTAAGTCTTTCCTCCTAGCTCACTGCTGTTGTCATAGTGGAAGCCCAACCATTTCACTAGTTCCTCCTTTGCAAACCTTACCACTTGTCTGACCTTTGAGGGGAAACAGGGCAACCTTTTCCTTCATTTATATTAACATGCTTTCCTCTTCTGAAAAGAAACCCTGTCCTTTCCTGTTCTGTGACAGCAATTCGTCACCTAAATCTGAAGGTCAAACAAAAAACCTTTACCTCTGCTGTTGCCTGCCTGGCTGAGACGCTTAGCACAATCCCACATATTGGACCTGCCAGCTCAAGGGCTTTGAACAAAGTCCACAGCTTTGAAAGAAAATTCATTGCTCTATCACTTTCAGAGGGAATCTATTGATTTGTGAAAAATGAGCCACCAGATGCATCATATTTAGTACTTTCAGATCTGCTGCTGTTGATAAACCACATTATGATATTCATATCATGAAAGATTAATACAATCACATCAGTGTGAAGTTAAGTAATCTATTTAGTCTCTCTATTGGTGAATGATAGGGGGACAGTCAGATCATGAGTACCAAGAGGAGGATGAAAGAGAATTTTTGACTGGCTTTCTGTAAGGCCGGGGTAATATGCCAGCTGGTCTGGGGAAAAAAGTGTCAAAACAGAAGGACATTAAATGCAACAGTTCTCCTATGGGATACCAAATAGAGGTGTTGTAGCTAGGACGAAAGAATCCAAAGGAACCTGAGCTTCCTGGCAAAGACAGTCATGCACAATGCAGTTTTTGTTATCAAATCAACCAAAGTTACCAGTTCCAATTAGTTTAAGATTTCAAATGCAGAAATACCTGGCACTTACAATTAAATATCAAGCAGGACTGTGCCAGAAAATATTTAAAGAGCTAGTCAGTCTTCACATTGCCCCCAAAATAATACCCACTTAGCAAGCACCAAGACTTGTGGCAGCCAATCATCTATGCTCACTGTAGCTTGTCATGAAGAAAACGTGTCAAAATTCTCAAATCTGTCACTGACAGAATGGATTCCATCTCTTAAGAAGATCCAAAAAGATCTCCAATTTATTAAGAAAATGCCAAAGTTATTCTCTAACTTGGCAAGTCTAGTAGTCTCCCAGACATTAAAATGCTAGGTTAGTTTTCTGTGCAGTTTACAGTTAAATTGGTCAAAAATTTCCCAAGACACCTGCCTCAGAAGACAAGACCCATGCACTGCTGTTATGAAAAAGAGAATATGCTGCTTAAATATAGCGTGCATTCTTTCCGGAATAAATCTTAAAAACTGAACATATTCACACCTTAACCTTTTGGAAATTTTCCTGCTCTTATAGGGAATGGCTGCTTGCAATGCCTGAACAAGTCACTTTGTAAAGCAATCGACAGAAGAGGAAAAATACCTTCCTCACTGAGCAATTAATTCTTTTGCCTTTAATTAGACCAGAGCTCTTATCTGTTGTCAGTCATTCACAAAGGTTTTCTCTATGTACTCCCTCATCTTCATCTAGAGATTCCTATGCAAATCTTTTGTTACCAGTGATTGAGGACTCTTGATCTATTACTGAGGTAGTGTGAAGTGTCATTGCTGTGGAGAGAGGCTGCCAGAGAGAAGAGTGGGATTTAGTGATTTTGTAATTTGTTGAATTTGGATTTTTAGTTCTGTCCATTAGCAAGCCTTAACTTCACTGCTGGCAGCAGTGGATGAAGCAGGAATCATCTCAGTTGCTTATATTGGGATCTTGAAATGTTTCCTGTTACTTAACTGAATAGCAGCCTAATGGCTTCCATAATTACATGTCCAGTGTCAATAAACACCCTTGTCTTTTACATATCAGCCTTGTATTTGTAGAATATCTTTTTGTGTTTCTTGCCAAGAATATTTTTGCTTTTAAACACCACTTTTAAAAATTCTTAATTGTAAATGTACTGTATCTTTTAAGTGCCTGATGTACCAGAGAGGGCTATGATTGAAGAAAGAGTACCAATTTATCCTCCTAAAAAAATGGCAAGACCACCAGCCAAAGGTATACTGGATAGAGTATTGAAATATAGTATAAATGTTTTTTGTGTCTTGTATGTTCCATGTACAGTGAATGCTGATTTGTTTTCTATGGAATGTTCTTCCTTTGGTTTAATTCTTATTTGACAATGATCCTATTATTAGTAAGATCTATGTGCTAAATTTTAAGATTCTTTTAATTGATATCTTTTTAAGTGCCTGAAGTACGCAAGACAGTTGTCCGAAAAGAAAAAGTGTATGTTGAAGTTCCTGATTATGAAGAGAAAGAAGAGATTCCAAAATACGAAGAGGAAGAAGCCACCAGATATGAGAAGGAAGTAATCCATTACAAGGAGGAAGTCCACCATTATGAAGAAGTTAGTCACTATGAGGAGGAAGTTCCTCAGTATGAAGAAGTCCTTCAATATGAAGAGGAAGAAGTCACCAGTTATGAAGAAGAAGCTGCTTATTACGAAGAGGAAGTTCCTGAATATGAGGAGGAAGAGTCAGAAGTTCCTCAGTATGAAGAGGAGGCTCCCCCACCAGTTAGAGGTATACTTTAATTTTAGGATTTGGGTGAGAAAAAGTAGTATCTTTTCATTCTGTTAATGTACCAAAGTTTTGTTTTAGTATGTTCCAGTGTGCTTTACAGTGTGCCTTTTTTCAAGATGTTTAATGATTAGTATATAGTGTAGAAGACATGCGATGGTTGTACGTCTACTCTTCACTACTACCTCTATAAATTTAATTGTTCCATGTCATACATGTTCATTCCTCTTTCATATAAAGTCTGTATAACCCACTAAGAAAATTTAATTGAGCTTTATTTCATCCTTGTCTGGGGTCCAATTTTGCTATCAGACTGTGCTTGAAATACTTAGAAATGTTTAGGAAAATTCTGCAGTCACAGACAAAAAATATGTTTATCTAGAAAATAGGTAAGGTACTTGAAAGTAAATGATTTAGGAACACAAGTCGCACTGACTTCCTCTCAGAAATCTTTGAAAACCCTATAGTTGTTTGTCATGAATGAGTGGTTTAGAGGCTGCTTAAAGAATCACCATCAAAGGTGAATTTTGACATATTGATTAGTACATTTTTCCTAGTAAACAAAAGGCCAGGCTGTACACTGCAAAAGTCAGGTTAATCCTGAACAGGAAGATTAGGGTTAGGTAAAATTTCCTTTGACTCTATCATAGTAGTTAAGTTTAATTCATATGTGCTCCAAACGTTCTTCAGCATGCTCAGAGCCCGACTCTCCTGTCATCATAGAACTTGAATGGATATTTCTGGGTTTAACATTAAGATACATTTTACTTGAAACCTTTGCCTCACTGCAGTTAAAGGGAAAATCTGTTGATTTCAGTAGAGTCAGGATTTTTTTTTTTCATCTAAGTAAACCGCTCATAAACATTGCTGTTACCCAACAAATTGTGGTATAAACTGCTGGGTACTTATAATGTGTCCATAGTTATGTGTTTGAAGTAAATCAATTGATACACTTAATGTGCTTGTTTTTTATATGTAGAAAGCACTTGGAAATTTCTGAGGAAGAAAATGTAATCAGCAATATATATGCAATACATATACAGAATCAGATGCAGCCTATTACATGCCTGAGGAGCATTAGGATCATAGCTCTAGGAGAAAATAAGGAGAAGTAGTAAAACCACTAAATATCTTATACAGCAATTAAATAGTTGTTTATTACAACGTTTGTAATAAACATCAAAAAATTGAAGGAAAATATAAAATTGTATTTGTGCAAGTTTCCCCACCATGACACTTCTTAATCTTCTTTAATAACTGGTTCTAAAAAGTCAAATTGTCTTAACTCAATCTTTTGATCAGAAAATAAGCCCTTGAAGTTAAAAACATTTTTATTGATGGCCTCAAAGGCTGAGCAGGGAGAATGGACATAATAGCAGTTTATATAATCTGTTTGCTATTTCATTTTTCTTAATGATCAAACCACGTTAAATCATAGCTGTATGTTTTGGGTACGTATTTGTGATGTTTGCTTGTACTTTATGTTCCTGTTGTTTTAGAAATAAATACCTAAAACATTAATGGTATCTTTCAAGTGCCCGAGGTTCCCAGGAAGCCTGTTCCAGAGGAAAAAATACCTATTCTGAAGAAAAAAGAAGCTCCTCCAGCAAAAGGTATATATCATCTCTTTATGTTAGCAGACACCGTCTGAATATATAATTCACAGTATTTTTCAGATGCTTTACTTGATCATTACGTTTTTCTGTTCTTTTTGGAGGGGGCTCTTCATATGGAATGTTTGTGCTGCTGCCTTTTTTGTTTCATTTTTGTTTTGAATTGCTTGTGGATTATTTCTTAACCAAAATACTGTTTTTGAAGTGCCTGAGGTGCCAAAGAAACCTGTACCTGAAAAGAAAGTCCAAGTGCCGAAGAAGGAAGCTCCCCCAACTAAAGGTATATGAACTTGTAATTAGCTGTGATCTTCTAGACTTCATTTATCTTCTCACTCGTGTTAAACACTAGGATAGTAAAAGGATGGTTGCTTTTAAGAATTGTGCTTCTTTGTGTTTGTGTTCAATTGTTTAGTGTCACTGGCTTGTACGTCATGGTGTTTTAGATTCTTATGTCAAGCTCAATTTACAATAATATCTTACTAAGTTCCAGAAGTGCCAAAGAAACCTGTGCCAGAAGCGAAGGTTCCTGTTCCTGTACCAAAAAAGAAGGAAGTTCCACCAGCCAAAGGTATATCAGCTCTTGACTGAATGTGCTAAAAAAAAAATAATAATTTAAAAGATCAGTCTTTTTTCACCTTTCCTCTTTAATGTAATGTACGTGGAGAGAGTTTTCTATTCTTGACAGTTCTTCTTTGTCATTCCACTTTATTGATTCATATCATTGTTCTTTACTTTATGGTTCAAAAATGAAATTCTTAAACCACAATAATATCTTTAAAGTGCCTGAAGTACCAAAGAAACCTGTGCCAGAAGAGAAGGTACTTGTCCCAGTGCCTAAAAAAATGGAAGAACGTCCACCAGCCAAAGGTACACCAGTTTCTGGCTCAACTGTGTAATTCTAGTTTTATGTCTTCAGCTTTAGAAGACTGCAAGTAACAATCCTATTCCTCATCCTAGTGTGTTTGATACTGAACCACTCACTGACCTATGTTTGATCAGGACGCTGTATTGTGGCTGGTTTTGTTAGTCATGGGTGCTATGCTTATCCTACACTTTGAAAATTTCTATGTTTGTGACTTGTATTGTCTCTGTCTTTTGGATCTTATATATCTAAATTATTTAAAATTTCTTGCTGTTTCAAAAACGGGTGCTCCAAAAGATAAAAAATGTACCTAAACAGCCAGACTTCCCCCTTAGCCTTACTACACCAATTTGTAGTACTGTATTTGTGTGTTTGTAAGTTTGCATCTGTGCATAAATCTGTGGATAAAATCAATGTTATCTTTCACACACAATTAAATTTTACTATATTTGTAGTTATCTTAATATCAGTTATACAGTTATCATTTTACTATGGTTTATGTTACATTGAAAATGAATTTCTTAAACAAAAATGTCTTTAAAGTGCCTGAAGTGTCCAAGAAGGTTCCAGAAAAGAAAGTACCTGTCCCTGTACATAAAAAGCCAGAACCTCCACCAGCCAAAGGTATCTCTTCTTATAACTGAACATGTGGATGATGCTTCTTACTGTTTCTGTACGTTTGTTATTAGAATTTAACTGAAGTATTGTAGCAGTTTGTGACAAATGTACTTGCTAATTCATACTCTTTAGCTTCTGTGTAAGTTGTCTCCCAGTTTCTGATGTTGTGTCTAAGTTTTCTACAATTAAATACTATCTTTGAAGTGCCAGAAATACCAAGACTTGCCCCTGAAGAGGTACCTATTTTTGTAGAAGAGGAGGAAGAGGAAGCTGTTCCAGAGATACCAGCAAAAGGTACACCATTTCTTCTTGAAAATTATCAGAGAGCTTTTTTCAGTTCATTGAAAGATCTTCATCTCTATTGATTTTTTTAAACTCCACCTGAGGGGAGTTTTCTTCATCTTATTTGTCTTTGTGACTTTGTTCCATGGTTTTAGTAGTTTTGATGCTCTAAAAGTAACTGAAATTTTCTTATCAAAACAATATCATTAAAGTGCCAGAAGTGCCCAAGAGAGCTGTCCCAGAAGAAAAAGTACCTGTTGCAGTTCCTAAAGTAAAGAAAATTCCACCAGCTAAAGGTATATCACATTGTGCTGTATGCAGATAATTCCTCTCCCTTACATTTTCATATTTCAGTGGAACCTCATTTTTAAAATCAATTTATGCTCATGTAAAGTCAGATCCTTGGTTCTAGCACCCTGCTGCTCCCCTGTAGTGAGCAGTGCTAGGTCTCAGGCAAGGTTTGATTGTCTGTTTTGTTATTGACTTCAGTGGGCTGAGAATCAGGCCTTGAATGATCTGCTTGTTTTCCATTTTAAGTGATTGCTGTGAATGAAATAATTCATTATGATATCATTATTCAGAACTAATGTTTAAATTAATTTAAATTTTGTTTAAACAAAATACCTGGAATAATATTTTATGGGCCTTTAACTGGAAATTCTTCAAGTCAGGGAGATCATTCTGACATGTACCTTGAGAGTATGCAAAAATCTCAAGCCTTTTAGCTAAACCTATATAAAAATAAAATCAAATCACAACTGACCGTACAAATAACCAGAAGATATACCCTAAATGTGAAATTCAAAGTGGAGGCAGGCTATTGCAGAGGCCACCCTTTGGTGCTGAGCAAATTCTAACTCAGCAGCTGAGTGTTTTAGAAAAAAATTGACAAGCAGACACTGGAAATTTTTTATGTAAAAAATTAGATGCTAATAATCTTCTACAATCTCTCGTTTGTAGCATATCTTGCTAATATTTTCCATTATCAATAATGCTGTGTAATTAAGAATTGGGCAAAAGAGCTAATCATCATATAATCCTTATAACCCAATTGCACTTTTCTGTTTTCAGGGAGTGAAAAATAACTGATAGAATTTCCCTTATTTTTATTACTATTGTAACTTTAAAGTTGGTGTCCTTGTGTTTTGTGTTATGAATTTTTCTTTGTGATGTTGTGAAAGTAAAGTTCTTAAAATAATATCTTTAAAGTGCCTGAGGTGGCAAAGAAAGTTGTGCCTGAAGAAAAAGTTCCCATTTTTGTTCCTGAGGAAGAAGAGGAGGAAACTATTCCAGAGGAAACTATACCATCAAAAGGTACACGAACTGTTCTTGCAAGTTACTCATGAGATCTTTTGGGTTCATTTAAATTCATCTTTATTTCTTGTTTTAAGTTGTATGTAAATCTTAATGATCTTTTGGGGGAGCTTGTGATCTTGTTTCATGTGTTTTTTATGTTTTTAATGCTCTGAAAGTAATTTTAAAATGTGTTTGCAAAATAATATCTTTAAAGAGCCAGAGATTCCTAAGAAACCTGTCCCAAAAGAAAAAATACCTGTACCTACTCCTGAGAAACTGGAGCTTCCTCCAGCAAAAGGTACATAAATTAATAGCTAGGAAAACATTGTGTTGTTATTCTCATTCAGTGTCTCTATTTATTTTGTTTTGGTTTTTATTTATGTTAGTTTTGTGTCCCTGCTGTCTTTCTGTATTGATGTCTCAGAGTGCCTGTCAAATTCCTAGCGAAAAATAAGTTCTGAAATTACTTGACTTGTTCAAGAAGTCTGCCTATGGATATAAAGTGTCTTTTGGGTTTTTTTCTGTTTCATCTTTAAAACATTTAAAATATATTCTGCAGATCAGTTCTTATTTCATTATGTCTGTTTGTCTATGTTTTCTGTTGTTTCTCATACTACTGGCAGATGACATTCTTAAAATAAAATAATGTCTTTAAAGTGCCTGAGATGCCTAAGAAACCTGTTCCTGAAGAGAAAGAACCCGTTCTCAAAAAGGTGTCCACTCCACCAGCCAAAGGTATTGCAGTTTGCAAATGCTGTTATCATTAATAGATAACATTCTTCATACAAGTTGAGTTTAGCAGGGACATTTTAGTATGTCTGTCTTGTATTATATTTGTCACTCTCCTATTTGTTTGTAAGTTTCTGTCATGCTGTTCACAAGCTTCTGTATTTGTGTCTACTTAAAAATTGTGCAAAAGAACACTGAAGTTAGGTCCTGTCTTTAAAGTACCTAAGATGCCTAAGAAGGTTGCTCCTGAAGAGAAGGTACCTGTTGCCCCCCCTGAAAAAGTGGAAGTTCCAGCTGCAAAAGGTATATGTACTCCTGATTATAATTAATATTTGTGCTAAAAATACTCCTGGCCTTCTTTCTAACTTTTGTCTTTGTTGTATAAGATTTCTGCTTGAATTTATATTAAAACTCTTCCTTATCAATGTTCTCATTGTAGAACCATAAAGCTCTGTTTCTTGTGCTTTTTTACTTATACTGCTCTAAGGTGTTTTTTAAAAATTCCTAAAAGAAATCAATTTCTTTAAAGTCCTTGAGGTGCGTAAAAGAGCTGTTGCAGAAGACAAAGTGCCAGCTGTTGTGCCCAAACCCAAAGAACCAATCGTACCGACTAAAGGTACAGATGTATTTCTTCTTATTCCTCCCAAAGATCTGTTTTTCCTCTTCATTCCTAAAATCTTTTATAATATGTATACTGTTTCAGGAGCATGTTCTTATATTTTAATGTAACTTATGTTTGTGGTTATCATATACATTTTCTGTTCTAAGTGGATCATCTTGACTAACTGTAAAAAAATATTAAATAATTGTAAGGTAGTAACAATAATACTGTTTCTAAAGTGCCTGAAGTATCCAAGAAACTTGTCCGGAAAGGAAAATTCCCTGCTCCTGCTCCTGTGGTGGAGAAGTATGAGTATACATATGAAGAGTATGAGAAGTACGAGACATATGAAAGTATTGAAGAGTTTGAGAAGGTTCAGGAAACTGAAGAAATTGAGGCATATGAGGAACCTGAAGAACCTGAGAGATATAAGGAGATTCAGGAACAGGAATATGAAGAGGAGGCTGAGGAGAAAGAAGATGTCTATGAAAAGTATGAGTTTAAGGAGAGGGAAACGATCTATGAGAAATATGAGGAGGCATATGAGGAGGCTTACGAAATCCAACCAGCCATAGGTACATCAAGTCATGATTTCTTTATTCCTACAGTTTGTTGAGTTCCCAGCTACTGCTTAAGCCACCTTCGGGTGTTTATTTATATTTTTCCCCCTTTGTAGTCCTATGTGTGTTGCTGGTAATGATAAATCCATTCAAAGATTGTTTCTCTTCTACTCCTTCCTAACGAATTCTTCCCTTCAGAGTGGAATGGGAGGATTCCCCATCCGACTGCCCAAGAGTGAGCTAGTGTAAATATGACACAAGCAAAGTAAACGATAATTTTCTGATGCAGTTCAGCTTCAGCCTGAATTAAATATTTTTATGTGTCAATATTTTTTCTTTTGCGCAGTTTAGCTCCTGTGAGTTACAGAGATGTTAAAACTCATGTAGGACCTTCCTTCTCATCATTTAAATTTATGATCATAGGATCCCTCATGTTAAACAGAAAGTGCATCTAAAATGTACCACAAAGATGTATGCTGATATTCCTTAGCTTTCATTGCTCAAGAACTCTGAGATAAGTGGCTGTTCACTTGTCTCTGCATAAATGATGAGATGGTTCCTCTACAAATGAGTGATTGCTCTGCTTGCTGTCTTTGTATCTATTGTAATTCCACATAAATAACTTAAAATCCATAATGAAATATCTTTTAAAGTGCCCAAGGTGCCTAAAAGACCTCCGCCAGAAGAAAAAGTACCTGCTCCTGTTCCTAAAAAAGAAGCTCCACCAGCTAAAGGTACATCAGCTATTAGATAAATTTAAAAACATAGCCTTCTGCCCGCATCTCTGAATCCCCAGTATTCTGATTTGACTGCTAGACCATTAACTTTCTTTCACAGTACAGTCAAAGACAGGGATTAAGTTACTAAAAAAAAAAAAAAATTTCTTTAACAAATCAAAACTGAGACAAGTTACTTTCTGAGGACAAAGGAAGTGCAGGCAAGACCTTCAAGATTTAATTTTTGCCATCACAATATTAGTGACATTTTATAGCTAATCATTGAAAACAAGCAGATGAATAAATTAATAAAAGTCTGTTGAGCTATAGTGCCATATCAGTGAAACTCTAGTTTCCTACAGAATCCTAAAAAACTAGGACCTTCTTCAATCTAATGATGAGCTGGAGTGCATATAATCTTAATAGGTGTTCTCTGTATCAGGCTCTACAAAAGATAAGTGTCATGAATAGCAATTGTCAGTGGATGCCAGTTGAGTTTATGTTCTAGTCTGAAGCTCTGTAATTTTCTGTTCAGAGCACTTAATTTGTCAGAAATTAATTTTGTGCTAACCTTTACAGCTGTTTCTCATATGAATTATCAGAATGAAATCAGTGGAAAGGGGTTTTTTTTTGCATAAAGACTTGGAGTTAGTTGATAGGAAATTAAAACCTTACCATATTCCCAGCTGGCATTAATTAGAGCTGATAGTTCATGAAACTTAGGGCTTATCTCAGTCAAAAATTCACCCAAGAGCAGTGTTTTTCTTTCAGTAAATACTGAAGACTCTAGCTATGTGAATCCAAGCAAAATAGTCCAGATGGACTATTGAGGACATTGCATTTTGTATTTTTCTAAATTTTCTGACTCTTGCATTGGGTTTTTTTTGTTTAACTTCTATTCTTACATAATATTCATACTGCAAAAGTTCTTAAAAAACCATCAATGTCTTTAAAGTGCCAGCGGTGTTGAAGAAACCTGTTCCAAAAGAAAAAGTACTACCTGCTGTTCCTAAAAAGGAAATGACTCCGCCAGCTAAAGGTATACTTCCTCTGCATTGTCCTCATGAATCATGAACTCTGATTTCAGTCTTTTGTCTTTGTTATTTACTGAGAAATATGTGCATATGTTTTATGTCCTCACGGTGTTTTTTTCAACTGTTTGTCATTGAGTCTTTTTTTGCCTGTTGGTTTCAAGTCATTTGCTGAAAATATTTGAGAGTCGTTTTAAAAAATATGTGTTCTGTCGTTAAGCTACATCTAAAAGTAGTTCAGAAAGAAAGAATGTTTTTGTTTCTTCTGAAAAGAAAGGAGATTCCATCATCCAAATGTGTGGCCATTTTTCAAGAATATTTTTTTAATATGTTATTCTTCTATCTAATCTTCAAAATTAACATAGATGTTCTTTCAGGAAGCATTTAATCCTTTGTTTCATGAATCTTCCTTGTTAGATTTGCTCTTCTTCTTTCTAACTTCTTCCAAATAACATTGAAAGCCCTAAAGGTAAATTATATCTTAAAGGGCCAGCCGTTCTCAAAAGAACTGTCCCTGAAGAAAAGAAACCTACACATATATCTGAAATAGAAGTTCCACCAATGAAAGGTAAAGGAACCTTTGATATGAGACTTTATGGAAAGAAAATATTTGTGTCGTTTTTCCCAACTAACATCTTCTAAAATGATCCTTATGTTCTTTACACCATGGCAAGAGTATCTAGTCTCCAAGTGCAGATTGAGCTCTCAGTGATAAATCTGAGGCAAACATTTTAGATATGTGCTATACATGTGCTAAACGGTAAATACATTGATTTATGAATGTAAACATGCTGAAGAGGTATTGCTACTTACAATACTAGTATGTAAAGCTTCAGTGCTTTTATATTTATAATATAGTTGTGAATTTAGTTTAAACTGGGGTTTTGAAGCCAATACATTGGTCATGATATTCGTGGAGAAGTAATAGGGCAAGAGCTAATAAGTTAAAACCATTAAAACTGTTAACACATATCAGAAGGAAAAGCATGACGATACAGGGAGAAAAGCAAATGGCTTATGCTCTTTGAGAGCAGAAACCATAAATTTCTTCACGTAATTGATTGTTCCAGCAAGACAGTTCTAGAACTGTATAATATTTCATTCTCAAAAAGGCACAGTATTTGGGACCTCAAAAGATCTTCATTTTCTGGGTTTATTTCTGTTTGGGATTTTAAAAGTTGAAAATTATTTTGAGGTTACTAAAAGAAAGCTAATATCTTTGAAGCTCCTGAGTTTCATAAGAGAGCTGTCCTTGAAGAGAAAGTACCCACCGTTATTCCTAGAGAAGAGGAGCCTCCTTTGTATGAAGGTACATCAGTGACACATCTACCAAGCAGTAAATTGCAGAGAATATATCAATTCATGCTCTAGATTGTTCTCTAAAATATGAGACATTTTCAATTCATTTTTTAAAGTATTTAAAAGTAACTTCCATCCATGTCTTTGAGACCCTCTCTCCCCCCAAACTTAGTTATATAACTTAATTAAACTAAGTTATGCTTAGTTTAGCATTTAAAAAATGTTCTTTTCTCCTCTATTAATGGAAGAAAGAAACATAAATAAGAGAGAAACTAAGTTTCTGATCTAGGAAAGCATTTTAGCTGCATTGGACTAAAGAAATGAACTTAAGTAGACACTGGTTTAAGAGCCATCCTGAGTAAGACTTAATTAATTTTTGAGCTGGGATATGGATAGTTAATGCCAGATGAGGACATGTGAAATTCAATTGCAATTTCTATCTAATACACAGAACTAAGTAACTAGAAAATAAATTAAATATTTCTGTAAACTTGTATTTTACTAATTGGGAATGGTCACTTCTAGCAATAGTAGGTAAATGATCAGGCTGAAATTAGATATTTAAATAATTTATGTTCAAACAACTCTTTGTCCATATACATGGCTGCATTTTTGCATTATAACTTGTCTCTCTAATCTTGTCTTGTAAATAATACTAAAATATGTAAAATAAACTAATATCTTTAAAGAGCCTGAAGTTTATGCAGAAGTTCCAACAGAAGAAAAAGTCCCTGTTATTATTCCTAGTGAACCAGAAGCTCCAGCAGCTAAAGGTACACCAACTATTCAAGCAATCTATAAAGCAATATGTTCCCTACAAATTTGTTATTCATCTTCGTCATTCCATCCATGTGCTAATCTGTTATTTAATGTGCTCATTCTAATATTTCCTTAGATGTTATGTGCCTGTCATTGCTTCTTTGTTACTTACATTTTGTATATTATAATGTTGTTTAAAAACTGTAATATCTTTGAAGTACCTGCAGTGACAAAGAAAACTGTCCCACTGAAGAAAATACCTGCTGCCGTACCTACAGAAAAAACTCCTCCAGTAAAAGGTATATGACCTCCAAATGGATTTTCTTTAGCCTCTTTCAAAAGTGAGGTACCAAGTGAGAAACCCAACATGCTTGTTTTTCTTGAACAACATGGCCAGGTGCTATATACACTGTTTTCTTCCATTTGATCTCTTGTTGTAAGAGTAAATTTTGTCTGTTTGTTTGTTTTTATCTTAGAAAGAAAGCATATATGCGGGGAGATCAGAGATTAAAAACATAATCATTTTGCAACCATTTACAAAGAATTCCAAAAATATTTCAGCATCTTTCTTCATATGTTAAATTAATGAACAATTATTAAGACAGAATAATTTACCATTCAGGAAAACAAATTCAAGGAATATTTTCTATAAGTTCTTATTTTTATCTTGTGTTAGCAGCTGCTCAAACAGATTGATACATTCTGCATCAAGAATTTAAAACTTAAAAAGACAAAATTAGACAAATACAAAGAAATTTAGTAGACAGGAAATTCATAGCAGGGCCAGGCAGAGATTAGCCTTATATTGTTTTGACTTCTTGTCTCATGTTCTATTTCCCAAAATACTTTCTCTGACAATATATTAAAAAAAAAAATCTAAAAGTTTGTGGCAGAAGCTTGTTCGCAGAAGCACTCTTTGCAGTCATGTCAGGGGCTTTAACAAAGTCAAGATTAAAGTAAGACTTTAAATCAGGACAAAATACAAAGCCACAAAATTTTTTTCATAGAAACATAGCTTTGTAATAAAATTCCAGTGTTGAAAAACTCTACAGATGTTTGAAACTTAATATTTAGGTAATTGCACTGGAGTTTTGCCTTGCTTTTATAGGTAATTTTGAAATTTTAAAAAAATAAAACCCTTTAAATTACCAAAATTCCTAAAGATTGTTTGATAACAAAGAAAACCCTAACTACTATCTTTTCAGAGAAGGGCAAATTGAGACCTGTAAGTGCTAGGAGTTAAAAAAACAGTGACCTCCAGAAAGTGAAGTTGTTGAGTTGTATTCACAGGTTAATACCATGTATTTTCATATTGTTCTAGTAGAATTTTTTATTATTTTACAAAACTGTACTACTTATTTCCTACTGTAAATTTCTAAAATAAATCAATATTTTTAAGTTCCTGAAGTACCAAAGAAAGCTGTCCGCAAAGAAAAAATACCTCCTGCTCTACCTAAAGAAGAAGCTTCACACCTTAAAGGTACAAGAAATTTTGAGTAGGATTTGAAGGATAAAAAATATGTTTTCATATATAAATCTTTAATTATTTTGACAACATTCTGTCTACCATAAACTAGAGTTTAGTTAGCAGCTTTAGTTAGCAGCAACAGTATAAAATTAATTTTTAAAAAATTAAAAATTATATCACCTGTAGTTGTTCCTGAGGGGAAAATTAGCTTTATGTGCAAAAGAGACAATTGCAAGGGACCCTGATACTTGAGATTAGTCTGAGGGGGGAAAAAAACACAGAAAAAGTGACAGAGCTTAGATAGACAGGGCCTATCTCTTTGCACTCAAGCAAGCAGCTCAGTTTAGGACATATCACACATCTTTCTTCAGGCAAGCTGCAGAGATCAGATCAGGGTAGAATATGAGATATTTTTCTTCCCTTATTTGAAAGAATCCTAATTATGAGGGTATAAAATAGCCCTGTATGTCTTAAGATGAGCTTGGATATTTGGTTGTATTTGTTCTTTACCTTTCTCATTGTCCTGTTTTCTGAAGATATTCTAAATTAATTTAAGTATTTAAACTAATATCTTTCAAGTACATGAAGTTTATGAGGAGGTGCACATAGAAGAAGAAATTTCTACTGTTCACAGAAAAGAGGAGGCTCCAGCACTTAGAGGTATATATCTTCTTTATCATCCCTTCCTGCAATTTGCAAATTCACGAACTCCAGGAAAATTAAATCATTCATGTTCTTGCTTTAGTTCTTGTTCAATGTAATTAATATTTGTGTTCGTTCTTTTTGTACCTTACTTACATTACAAACTTGGGATTTTTTGTTACTTGTCTTTCTATTCTATATAAATTCTTAAAATGAACTAATATCTTTAAAGTGCCCACAGTTGTTAAGAAAGCTGTTCCAGAAGAAGAAGTGTCTATTGCTGTGCCTAAAAAACCAGAACCTACTGCTGTGCCTAAAAGACCAGAATCTCCACCATCTAAAGGTACTTTGATAGCCTAATAGGACTGAGGTCTTTTGCTGTTAACATCTTTTCTGTTTCTTACATCATTTCTGATTTAATAGTTCATGGTCTCCTTGTGTCCGATTAGTGGCATTTATGTTGTATATGTCCCTTTTCCTGTTTCTTAATTCATCTTTAAGTCATAAAATTAAAATCAGTAAATATCTTTCAAGTGCCTGAATTGCCCAAGATAACTATTCCTGGAGAGAAACCTGTCCCTCTGCGTAAAAAGCCAGAAGCTCCACCTGCCAAAGGTATAGGTCAACATACCCTTTCCTTCTCCTTTTTCTTCAAGTTTCTTCTGTCCCTTGTTTTATTGTTGTTAAATCAGGAAAAATCAGTTGAGTTTGTCTATTTCTTCTACCCAAGAGTAATCCATTGTGATGGCACAGAAATTGTACTAGAAACCAGCCAAAGGGACTAAAAATAAGGAAAACTCTAGCTGAGTCAACACGCAGTGAGATTTACAGAACAAACATTTTCATTTCATAGGTGTTTATAGGTACTGTAAACAGCCTCAGAAATTCTGTCAATACTCAAGCAAGAAGTATATACACTTCCTCTTTTACATTGCTCATGTTAAACTTAGGGGTCAATTGATTTAATTTTGAATGGAAATAACATTAGGCACAGAAACCAGTTGTTACAATTCATTCAGTTATTTTAGAAGTCTGTCTGAACTAGCAGTTTGTCTTTGCATGACAAAAGATCCCCAGCAAAGTCACTTCAAACTGTTGTTTGCCAGAGGGATAGAACCACAGAGACTTTTCAGAACATGTAACTGTTGTCAGAGTATCCTTATACATCTGCTTGTTTTGTCTTATTTCTCTGTATTACATGTTTTATTTTTGTAATTCTTAAAAGTACGCTAATATCTTTAAAGTGTCCAAGGTACCTAAGAAATCTATCTCAGAAGAGAAAGTAAATGTTGCTGTACTTAAAAAGCCAAGAGTAACACCATCTAAAGCTTATATGTCAATAATAGTGACTCTCTGAGGAGGAGACTTCTCTTTCTCTTGGGCAGTAGGGTATACAGTAGAAGAAAAAATTACCTTTTATTTCTCATTTATAAAAAATCCTAGTAGTATGTAATAGTATACAACATTTTTTTGAATGATACATCTATTTATATCTGGTCTTACATTTCTTTCTGATACGCTTCT
Source organism: Fulmarus glacialis (assembly GCF_000690835.1). Taxonomy (NCBI): domain Eukaryota; kingdom Metazoa; phylum Chordata; class Aves; order Procellariiformes; family Procellariidae; genus Fulmarus; species Fulmarus glacialis. The sequence continues at coordinate 17,627 of NW_009193054.1, forward strand.
TGTGAGACTCTTTCTTCTTAATAACTTACATATTTTTAAATGCCTTAAATATAACAAAAATGAATGCGGTTTTCTTTAAAGTGCCAGAGGTGTCCAAGAAAATTCCAGAAGAGAAAGTACCCATTATTGTGCCTAGAAAACCGGAACCACCACCAGCCAAAGGTATGTTGAACTACAGATAACTAAAATTTGGAAGAGAAAAAAACTTCTGCCTTGATTGTGCAGATTAGTTTTTTGATTGTTTATTTCTGTTGTCCTATTACTTTTATCTTCTGTGCCCACAGTTCTATATATGGTACTGTCGTGAAAATTCTTCTTTTTGAATCATAGCTGTAAGCAGTGTACCAGTGTGTTAGAAATATTGATGTGGCTGGGCAGAGATGAGACTGATACTTGAGAACCACAGCAGAAATCTTAAAGAGAAAACAGGTCTTCTGTGATCTGAAATACTCCCAACTGACAGTGAAAAATTAGCCCCAAAAGAGAGTTTAATAATTTCAAAGTATATAATAAGACATACAGATGTCTAACACAGGAGAAAACCCTCCAAGGAAAATTTGGTACCAAGAAGTCATCATGCACAAAAGAATGTGACAAGGAATACAGAATGGACAATGGCAGCCTTAATCAAACGGAGATTCGGGAGGTGGTTGAATAAAATGGAAAAATAATGTAATGTAGAAGGAGAAGAAACTCCAAAAGACTCTGAGGTGCTTCCTCAGACTTCACAGGGACATAAAAGAACCTTAAGTCAACAAACACATCAAATCACTGGCTCCATTAAGAACCTCCTTACTTTGCAATTTCTACTGAAAAGTTTTGAACATAGCTGTAAAATTCCATACAATAAATGAAAATAATCTCTTTCCTTAAAGTGCCTGAAGCACCCAAGGAAGTAGTTGTAGAAGAGAAAATCAAAGTTGCTGTGCCTAAAAAGCCAGAAGTACCACCAGCTAAAGGTACTGGCAATAATTTATCTTATTTTCATTGATAAGTCATTCTTGATACTATTTCCCCATCCTTCTATCTTATAAACTGTGATTTTTGTATTTCGTTTTTGGGAGCAGCCTCTTTACTCCTCTCAAATGACTCTCGATCAAGATTGAGAGCAAAAAGCCTATTTGGTAGAGGGTATTATGTTTAATTGATGTTACCTGGTGTCCTTTTGTTTGTTTCTTTTTCTACTTTAATGCTATTTAAATTTCTTTAAATTCTTAGTATTAACATAATTATTAATTTTAAAGTGCCAGAAGTGCCTAAGAAAGTCCCAGATGAGAAAATACCAGTTGTGGAGCCTAAAAAACCAGCCGTTCCACCAGCTAAAGGTACTTGTCATTATGACAAAATTAACAGAATCAAAAACATCACTTTCTTATTGTTCTAATACTATAGAAGACAGTACCCAAGACCTCTGTTAGAATTTTCTTCTGTTGTCAAAGGTTTTTCAAGTGAATAAATGTGTTGCGTGAAAAAAAATAGTTCTTAGTAATTAGTGTTCTCACTAATACTGTTCTGCTGTTATGCTTTAATGTTGTTTATGAAATTCTTATAGTAAAAGTTATTAATATTTTTCAAGTGCCTGAGGTAACAAAGAAAGTGGTCCCGGAAGAGGTTTCAGTTAAAGTGCCAAAGAAACCAGAACCTCCACCAACTAAAGGTATGCAACTGCTGTACGCAATTAATGACAGAAAAACCCTTCATTGTCGAGGCTACCATTTTAACATATTGGTAATTTACTTTTACTGTAAATGTTCTATAAAATATTTTTGTTGTTTAAATTGTAGTTTTTGCATCTGTACCTCAGTGAGACATCAGAGAGGATTTCCTGTAGGCAAAGAAAAAAGTTGATATTCACATCCACAACTACTGATGTTTTTGATGTCCCTGAGTTTTACTTTTTCTTAGTGTCTTAATGCTGCAGACATATGTTTGAATTTCATACAAATTAAATTAATTACTTTCTTTAAAGTGCCTGAGGTGCCCAAGAAAGTTGTTTCAGAAGAAAAAGTATACATTGAAGTTCCTAAAAAACCAGAACCTCCACAACCTAAAGGTACATGTTCAATACTGATAAAATTGCACAGAAATTTTAATCTGTTTCTCTAAATATTATCTTTTTAAAGTTTGTGTTATCCTCTTCTTTTATATTCTAATATTTATAAATGTTACAGATTGTGTTGTCTTCTTCACTTGTGAATAGCTCCCAGTAAGCAACAATAGCTATTAATGGTATGCATCAAGCAAGATGAAAAAAACACAGACTATTTATAAGGGGTATTTTTTTTTCTGATGCTGTTTGACAATTTTCACCTTGGAGCTATTGTCGCCTTTTTAATTCCTATTCTTCAAATTCCTGAAAGTAAAATAAATAAATATCTTTAAAGAACCTGAGGTGCCGAAGAAAGTTGTTCCAGAAAAGAAAATACCTGTGCCTAAAATACCAGAACCTGAGGTTGTGCCTAAAGAACCAGAACCTGTGGTTGTCCCAGAACCAGAGGCTGCACCTGAAGAACCAGAGTATCTACCAGAGAAAGGTAAATCTCAACACTAATATAATAACAAAAGCAATATTTTTGCTCTTTTCTTTAACACTGTGATTTTCCAGGCCTTCTGTTTTCTGAGATTCTAAATTATATTTGTTCTATGTATCTGCATATGTGTGTGAAACAGACATATGTGGGTCTTTTTGAAGAATAGTGATAAATCTTGGATGTCTGAATTGCCTGTATTTTATAGTTCAATTCTTCTTACTATTTTGGATTATTCTTACTATTCTACCCACTTGGGTTCATGAAAACAACCACAATTAATAACTTTAAAGTTAAAATAGTAAAAGAAAAGAAAGTACCCATTCTAGTAGCAAAGAACAGAAGATATCAATGTAATTGAAATACCAGAAGCTCCACCAAGAAAAACTAGATGCCATCACTGCTTTCTTGAAAGTCTTCAGCTTATTACCTGCAATCTTATTAATATCTTTTGTCCTGTCCATTCTGTTTATAATTATCATGGATTTTACTTATAGTTTAAGTTATACTATCAGTGCACGTGTGCACTTGCATATGGGGGCATGAGGCTTGGGGTGGAGGGCGTACATTTGAGAGAAAAGGCAGAAAAGCCAAAATGTGGTATATTCATCCTCAAACAGGCCAACATAAATTATTTATATCTGATATGATTTTAATGTTTTCATTACAATTGTGGTTTTATGTTTTATGATTCACTTAAATTTGGTATGATTGTCTGTGCAGTTGTTAAATTTAGAACTAATATCTTTTATGTACATAAAGTGGCCAAGACAACTTTCCCAGAAAAGAAAGTACCTGTTCCAGTTTCCCGAAAACCAAAGCCCATTGCAGGATCCCCAAAAACAAAGCCTCAAGAGGTAGAACCTCAAGAACCGGAACCTGCTAGGGTGACCCGAAAACAAAAGCTTATTGTGGCACTCCAAAAACTAGAACGTGTTGTGTCATCTGAGGAGCCCGAGACTATTTTGGCACCCCAAAAAACAGAATCTGTTGTGGCATCCCAAAAACCAGAGCATGTTGTGGTGCCTGAGAAACCAGAGTTTATTGTGATACCTGAGGAACCCAAGCCTGATGTAGTGTCCCAAAAACTAAAGCATGGTGTGATGCCCCCAAAACAAAAGCCTGTTGAGGAACCCCGAAAACCAGAGCGTGTTGTAGTGCCTGAGAAACAAGAGTTTGTTGTGGTACCTGAGGAACTCAAGCTTGATGTGCCACCCCAAAAGCTAAAGCATGACGTGATGCCCTCAAAACAAAAGCGTGTTGTGGAACCCCAAAAACCAGAGCCATTCATGGCCCCAGAGGAACCTGAGGTCACTGTGGCACCTAAGAAGTCAGAGACAGTTGCATCAACCCAAAAATCAGAGCGTGTTGTGGTGCTCCCCAAAACAAAACCTTTTGTGCCACCCCAAAAAACAGAGTTGTTTGTAGCACCTGAAGAAACAGAGTTTGTTGCAGATTTCCAAAAATCAACGTCTACTGCAGTGTCCAGAAAATCGAAGCCTGTTGTGGCACCCTGCAAGCCAGAACCTGTTGTGGTGCCTGAGGAACCAGAACCAATTTCAGCACCCCAAAAACTAGAGCCTTCTATGGCACTTCGAAAACCAAAACCTGAAGTGGCATCCGAAGAACCAGAGCCTGTTTTGGCACCTGAGGAACCACTACCAGCCACGCTGGCTGAAAAGCAAGAGAGTGTTGCTGTACTTAAAAAACGAGCAGCTCCACGGTCTAAAGGTACTTCTTATGAACAGGATCTCTTTTCCTTCTCTAGAGTATACTATGTTTTACTGCTCGTTTTAAAGCTTAATACATGTAACTAAAAGATACTAATATCTTTAAAGAGCCTGCAATGCCTGAAAAGGCTGTCCCAGAAGAGAAAATTCCTGTAGCTGTTCCTGAAAAATCAGAACCTCCATCAGCCAGAGGTACATGTTATCATGAATACATGATAAACACACTTACTCTTCTTCTCTTAAGTATTATCTTAACCTCTTTTGTTCTCTCTGTCATTTCGAATCTGAGGTTTTAAATGATGCTTGCTAAACAAATCGCACCAAGTATGAGTGTGTGCCAAATTGTTACTTCACAACATTTCTATTGTCCTCTGTGTTTCAGTCTCTGTACTTATGTTCAGTTGTATCGTAACTGTAAAATGAAATTCACTAATATCTTTGAAGTGCCTGAGATGCCTGAGAGGGCTGTCCCAGAGGAGAAAGTGCCCATTGCTGTACCTAAAAAACCAGGAGCTCCACTTGCTAAAGGTACATGCCACCATGATTATCAACATAAGGAAGGTTTTGGTTTTTTTTTTTTAAATTAATCTCATTTTAAATTGATCTTTCATTGTATACTCTGATATCTAAAATGTGTGAGAGATGTACCAAATATGAATTGCTGTGCAGGGGTGTCAAATGTTTCCTCAACTAAAACCATCCAAACTTTTGTTGTACTGGTATTTTTGGCATATTCAAAAAGTTCAGGAAGTAAGATTTGATATCTTAGGCTGTAACGATAAATCAAACAGGTATGATGAACTCCTATCTACCAATAAATGCAAAAACTTTATGGATGCTAACAAGGGAATGAATGCATAAACTGTTGTTCACATTATTAGTAGGGATCATTTAGTATATGCTTTAGTGGGACATAGCAGTGTTAGGTTTACAGTTGGACTCAATGATCTTAAAGGTCTTTTCCAACCTGAATGATTCTATGATTCTATGAGAAAGGGCAAAATAAGCAGAAACCGAAGGTTTCAGCAGAAAGTAGCAGTTTCTGTACATAGAGCAAAATAATTGCAAATATCTCTGTGTACCTGTGTTGCCATGGGTAGCATCATGGAGCAGAATCTTTTCTTTAAACTGTTAACTGTAATTTGCCTGTATTTTGGTCATAGGTCAATATTCTCCACTCTGTGATTTGCGAAGTTGTTATGTTGTATGAATAGCACCCAAGAGATGTAAAATTGCTGTGAACACCTAATTCACTGAGCCTTGTAAGAGACATTTATTTTCTCCGTTTAATCAGGATGAGAGACTTTATAACTGAAATACTAAAAAATTCCTTAAGATACTCTAAAACTGTAGACACCATGGGTGATGCAGTGCTGCATCATTTCATTTCCTTTAGAAAGTCCCAAGCACTTGCCAGAGAAGTAAACATTCCCTCTGCCACCAGATTCTCTCCATCTGAAATACAATGACATTCCTCAAGTCACAGTGATGATATTAAAAGCATTTAAATAATTTAAGTGAATATAATAGGAAACAGTTATAAGCAGCATCTAGTGACTAGAATGGAAGACACAGGAAAGAATGTGCAAAGCAAAAAAAGACAGCAAACATACAAAGACAGAAAAAGAAAGGTGAAGTCAACTTGAAGGATAAAAATAGTGATAATATCCAAGTGACAAGTAAAAAGATGGCAGTGACTGCCAAAACCAGCACAACACACAGTCACGAATGATACGTGACTGATACTCAAATACAGTAGGATTCCACAAATAAGTCCCTGATTAACTGTTACAAAGAGGGCATGTGTTTTCTACATTTCCACCTTGACTCAGAAACAGAAACTAAACACAGAATTCCCATCTCCTCCATTTGACACCCTGGTCATTCCATGTGTTTGCAGCAAAGCTTAACTGATGACTGCACAGTAACCACGGCACTTTCTCAAAGAAGACTGCGTGCATCTATTATTGATTGTCTTATTGTTTCATATGCATCTGTAGTGCCCACAAAACTAAAATATACTAATATCTTTGAAGTGCCCAAGATGCCCAAGAAAGGTGTTCTGGAAGAGCCCATACCTGTAACAGTGCCAAAAAAGCCAGAACCTACATCAGTTCAAGGTACCTGTCACCCTGTGCATCATGAGACTGTTTCTTCCTGTCTTACATGTTACTCCTGATGTCTGTTATCCTGTCCGTTTGTGATTATCTGAAATTTCTATGTTCTGTGCTGTGTACAATTTCTATTGTTAGAATGGCAAATACGTAGGGAACATGAAGGACTCTCCCAATCTCCTTCATATGTGTTCAGAATCTGAAATTCTATATATCAAAACTGATAAGATACATGGGAAAGAGCTTTCTACTTTGGATTTTTAATGTGAACTTGTGTTTTTATTATTTTGCCAAGAATCTCAAGTAATATAAATGTGTTTTTTAGCCAAAGTATTTTTCTTTAACCATTACCGACTGGCAACCCTGTCCTATTGTGTGGTGGTAACAACCAGACACATTCGTGACGCACCAATATTAAAAAAAACAGACAAACAAAAAAAACCCACCACACAAAAACTGATCACTTCAGAGAGAATAAGGAGGAAAGCCAGGTTCAATGGACTGTGAAGGAACTGAAGTTGCTATGGGAAAAGAAGTCCCAAAGTAAAACGAGACACATACCTAGAGAGGACAGTATCTTTAAGTCTTTAAGACTTGGGTATATGTGATCTGAGCCTAGATTCCAAATAATAGATACTCCAAACTTGTTAGTAAATGCAGTGCTTATTCAAATGCATGGTAGATCAGGACCCTCTTCATTCCTTGGTCTATTTTCATATGAGAAAAACATATGGCTTTAGTCACACATTGATATAACTTTTTCCTGACCATAAGCTCATGGGGACCCAGGAAAATGGGTTCTGCAAATCTACAATTGAATTGTACATAGTTATTAGGTACAAGACCACCAGATCTCTATTTGTGCAGAGCAATTCTGTATCACACGAAGAAGGAGAGCAAGGAAACTTGTTCACTCTGCAGGCAGCCCTTTTAACCTCACCAAATGCAATTTCTAAACACAGGATTATAGAAGCCCTGAAACTTCACTGTCAAAAGTCCCGACATACTTACACTGCAAAAGAGATGAAAAAACAAAATGTGAATAGAGGAGAGAAATAGTAATGATGATGGGATTTCTGTTCCCCACCCTGTCACTGCCCACACTGCTGAATGCAAAGCACCAGCAAATTTATGAGGA
>NW_009193055.1:0-4443 GCF_000690835.1 Fulmarus glacialis
ACCCAATGATCTTAAGGGTCTTTTCCAACATTCTATGATTTTCAAGTACTTTTCAATGTAATTGTAAGCATGAATAAACACATATAAACCATAATGAAATTTATAAGAATTTTTTTAACAAGTCAACTGTAGCATGCACCAGTTATATAATCATAGATAATCTGAATATTCAGATGGAAAGTATATATGATGAGTATATACTCATATTGTATTTTCCAAACTGGTGCTTGATATTGAAAAAAAATATTTGTAACGCATTATGAAAAGTAACTACTCATAAAGACCTTTCTTATATTCTACAAATTTTTAAAATTTATTTAAGTAACCCACACTAGTATTGCACTTCTATGGCAAAATAGGCAGCATTTTTTCAGGAAAAGCTGCAGTAACTCACTGTAACCAGATATAGTCCACGTCTTTGTTAACTAATGCACATGTCAAAAAAACTGCTAAAGTGATGAATAAGTAAAGCAGATTTCAATTTGTATGAGTCATAGCATCTTTGGTTTGCTGCCATAAAACTGGATTTCATAAATCCACATCTGTGAAGATTCTTCCAACATGTGAGCACAGCTGTCCCTCAGATCCAACTTTCTCCACATTTTCTGTTCATCCTTTTATCTGTTTGGCAAAATCAAGCCTCCACTTAGTATTGTACAAATTATTCTGTCACATAGCTAGCATCTTTTTCCTCCACTAAACATCTGTTAGGAAAGTTGAGTATTTGTGTGCAAATTATGTTTCCTTTCAAACATAATCTTTTAACATTACGTTAATAGATAGATTCCTTATATTCAACATGGGAGGTATTAAATCGCCTAAAGAACAAGTGAGTTCAATTTATCAATGGCCAACTCTTCTACAACACTTACTTCAAAAGCAGTTTTACTTATCAGACAATGTATGTGGCTCTATTAATACAAACTCTACCGAAGTAGTTCCCATACTTTCTAAATCTATCCTGAACAGTTTATTTTTGTTTTCTTCATTACAATCCAGAAGGTGGAGGTAATTCTTAAAGTCCACTGCATTATCTAAATTAATTCTCTTTTCTATTGATGAATTGCCATAAAGTATTTACTTGCTCATTGTACAAACACCAGTTTGAAAATGAATTCCAGCCTAGAATCTGCTAAATATTTTGAGCATTCATCTCCCTGCTACATGATTTGTGATCCAACAGAATTTTATTTCTGGGTTTTAGTTAATCCTTAAAAAATCTAAGGTAGGGATGTAAGATTTGCAAGCTATATCTTCAGGGACCTGACATGAAATTCTCACCACCTTTCATTTTTAAGCATTCTGAACCTACAGTCACAGTACACAGCCTCCAGCACATTAGACACACCTACACAGCAAGCAGTTCTTCAATATTGACAAATTTTAGTAACACAGGTAGTCATACTAAGTCCAGCAAAACAACACTGCTTCCACTAAGTGGGGAAAACATTTCCACAGCTATCATATTCCAACATCTGCCATCACATCAAACAACTGGTTTAGAACTTTTTTACCAAATCACTTAAAATACATTTTACTTTTTAATTCCTGTTACATGCTTTAGGCCTTAGAGACCACTGGTAATATAAAGATAGATGACTAGTAAGCTTTTCAGCATGGTCAGGAGGATGCAAAATTCTTGGTTTTCCTGGTCACCCTACGTGCATTTACATTTAATTGCAATGAGAATAAATTACAACCTCCTGCTCACTGGTGTCTTTGCAAACCTAACAGTGGAAATAAAGTTTGAAAAGTCAAAAGTTCGTTTTGTAGAGTCTCCTATTTAGAGGAATAAGTTATCAATAAATGGAAAGATAGAAATGGAAAGATTGGAAAGATCTACCAAAACAAAGTTAGAAGACTTGATACTTTAAACTTGGTTTGAAGGACCAGCATGCTTGTTTACACCACTTAGGCTTCTAGACTATTCTGCAAGCACATGTTTAGGAGACATTCTTGTTAAGAATCTAATATTAATTATTCGTTATATTCATGCAGTATGATGAGGAGCGTTGAGACTCAATCATGAGGATTGGGTCACTGTACCAGTTACAAGCTTAAGTCCAGAATACAAGTTTTACTGAAGCTGAAAACACTTGCCTTTGGACGCAAAACACATTGAAGTTCTCCTTGGAGTAATACAGGCAGACACAGACATACTATACTAACACGCTATACCTTGAGAGGACAAGTCAGGGGGTTGGCTATAGATGGCACAGGGCCAGATGGAACATGTGGCAGGGACAAGGCCACACTTGATATGCTCACCCTGCCCATGTTCCCATGGGTATGTTCTTTGGCTTACATTAAGGGCTCGCTTCACAATCCCCAAAGCTCTCCAAGCCTGAGTACAGGTTGGCATTCAAATAATAGTTTAGTATGGATGCAGCCTAGATGAATCAACTGTATTTCTGAAGTAATGCGTGAAGTAGAGAACAATTTTAACACATGATCAAACATGCTTACTACTGCGATTTTTACATGTGGCATTCTCACCAGTATAAACATAGCCGAAGGCATTTTCACACTTTTCTTAGAGCTAAGAACATGATTTTCCTCCTACATAATGCCTCATGAACCGTGTCACTGCCACTGAATCTCTGTATTTCCTGCATGAAAACACACATTACTTCAAATCCTGTCTATAAAATCATTATCTCCACTGCTATTTCTTTCCCATAAAAAACTGAATTTTTCATTGTGCTGCCACTTACGGAATTTTAAAATAAAATATGCAGCTATGATATATTACAGTTTTACATTACTAAAGGAAATGTACAAGTACTTCTCTACTCTTAATGTCTGTTGACTTGTAAAGTTCTTCGAGCAAAGCAATGAATAAAAACTTCCTGAATCTAAACTGTAAGAATTGGTAATTTTGTTTTGTTGTTTTCTTTAGAGAAAGGAGAAGAATCCTAATACCTTCAGGTCATATTATTCCAATCAGTAAATGAAAGTAAAGTGAGTTTCCAACTGAAGGTACTGGCGTAGATGAGAGCTTATTCTGAATTTCTTTCTCATTCTAAAGTAAGCAAGAGATGCATTCTAGGCAGATGGGATTTTTATTTTAACACCAGCATTCTAAAAATTAGATTTTTAACACTATCTTTGTAGTTAAGTTTGTTTCCACACTAAACAGCCCAAAGAAATGAAAAAGCTGCTATTTCTTATCTGGGGCCAAGAGAAAGTCAAGACTTAACCCAGGGGAAAGATTACTATTTCTAATATCATACACTTTGACAGCACAGTCTGAACAATGGAAACAAAATGCCGGCATTTGATCTGTACCTGCTATAACCAATAAGCTCTGCTATTTTGTAATTCATGAGCACAAATTCTCATCATGACAAAGAAGTGGAAAACAGCTTCGGCAGAATTTAACAATGGGCTGATAGCAAGTAATTCATTCCATACCTTTATGCATACTTGCCATCTATCTCTGAACCTTTTTTAGCTCTAAATATAACCTTTCTGAGATAAGGGAACAAAACTGCAGAGGATATTCATGTTTTAGATTAACCATGGATTTATCTCAAGGTATAACGATTTAGACCATATAATAGATAACATTTGAACAGGCAGAATGTCAGAGTACGCATCACCTGCTAGTTCAGTTTTAGGACGTGTTTCAGGGTTAGATGTCTTAATGACTACAGAATCTATGTTATCAAAAACATGAACAGATGTTGCTACCCATATAGTCACAGAATGAACATCCAGAAAGAGTAACTGTAAACTCAAGAATTACACTCGTTAACCTACATGCATGACTCTAAATTGGTTTAGACTTTGTCTCTAAATACAGCTCCACATCCTGAGGAGTGTGAAATGCTTTTTCCTTCATCTTCTGCGTGTCACAATGTACTTAGATAAACAAATAGCAATTATTTATTAACTATTTCACTTCTGATTGCTTCAGAAGAAAGATCTGTCTCTGGGACTGAAGCGGCAGCAGCACTCAGGACAAAAATTGAGTAGGCAGGCTTATAACTACTTATTTATTTTGAACTTTAGAGTATGGGTACTATGGCCTCATAATTGTATAGGGCTACTTAGAAGACAGAAATATCATCACAATTAATTGGGATTAAAATTTGCCCTATATATTTCTTCTTACTTCAGTGAAATGTAACTGCTGTATTGCACAGGGAGTTAAACAATTCCAGAGACAGTCAAAACAAATTACTCAAGCTTTTGAGCCATTCTGTTACACCTCACAAATCTCCAGTTTGGGTGAAGAACATCAGTTGAACCAGTCGCTCATGTGCTGCAGGCCAAGGGGCAAGCACTTCACTGCTCTGAGTTTGCACCTGACCTTTGTTTAACTCCGTGTACTGACTTCCATGTGATGAAGAACATAAGAACTGTTGTTTGCAGAAACACAGGTCAGAATGAGGGAGCTAAAAATATTTAAAGAGGTTAAATATATTTCAGTCAGCAGGA
>NW_009193055.1:4459-26865 GCF_000690835.1 Fulmarus glacialis
CATAATACTTTCCTTTAAAGTCAGAGAGAGCAACCTATAGACAGACTTACAGGCTAGACAGTCAGATTTTGGCACTCAGGAAAATATTGGGCAATGTTAAACAACTTTAGAGGTACATACAAGATAACATGATGTTCAGTATGTGGTTTCTGAGAACACCCTTCCTCTTCCGTCCCCGCCCCCCAAAGTAACTAATCCCCCATAATACTTTCCTTTAAAGTCAGAGAGAGCAACCTATAGACAGACTTACAGGCTAGACAGTCAGATTTTGGCACTCAGGAAAATATTGGGCAATGTTAAACAACTTTAGAGGTACATACAAGATAACATGATGTTCAGTATGTGGTTTCTGAGAACACCCTTCCTCTTCCGTCCCCGCCCCCCAAAGTAACTAATCCCCCAATGAAACTAATCTGTCTTCTAAGTAGCCCTGTACAATTACGAGGCCGTAGTACCAAGCACCTCATTTCCTTTTATATGAGGTGACTCTGAACAAAGAAGGGGGAAATAATAGATACCAGGCTTAAGAAAGTTTTTGATGCTGTTCATGCAACTGTGCTTTGATTTTCAGAAAGTAACCGTTTAGGAATGAACTAGGTATAAAAACAAGAAGAAGGGTTAGGAAAGAACAGTTAAGCATTGGAACAAGAGTGTTAAGAGAGTCTGCAAAGCCTCTCTGAGATGAAGGTTTTGGCAAGAAAATCTATCGGGGTTGGCCTAGGATTATATTTGATCTTGCTTCCACGCTTTTGGGAGGGCCCAGATCTCCTGAAGTCCCTTTCGGTTTCCATTTCTATTACACCACAGTATCTCATAAGCAAGTAGGGAAATCAGGATAAAATTACTGAAGGAAAGATATGTAACTATGCAAAACATTCCAGGAAGAGGTATTCCTTGCCAAGCTAGAAGTCTGCCTGGGATCTTCCTGCAGAGGACTCTACTATAATGTTATTTTCAATATTCAAAGGATGATGGAGAAAACATAGATACATAGCATTTGCGGATGGTTTGAAACTCAGAGCAAGCCCTTCAAAGATCAGAATTAAAACTCCAATATACCAAAAAAACCCCAAACCCTAAAATCAATCACACTGAGTCCAATGATGACAAAAGCAAAGTGCTACACTTTTCAAAGGGAAAAACACCCTCAAAACATGTAAACACAGAATGCAGAAGAAAAAGGTTTAAAAACAAAAAGTAATTCTAGTCAACCATTCATGTCATTTCAGATTTCCTGGCAACAAGGTGAAACAAACAATCTAAGCAAAATTCTGCATCGTTTCTGAAGAAAGTATCTCAAACAAAAAAGCAGTCATTCTTCCCACTGTAGTCGTCAGATGCCATCTGCCTGTGGCAAAAAAATCTAGAAGTAGTCTGATACCATCTCTGGTTGGTATCTTAACTATTTTATTATTTGAATGAATCCAAATTTTCAAACTGCACCAAGGTGTTCTTGAAAAAATTATTTTCATGAAGTCATTTAGCTCTAGCCACAACATGTCATTTATTCCTCTCATTTGCCCACTGAAGTTGCCTCTTATTGGGTTTATTATCAGTAAATACTGATATGTAGTCTTGGAACATTACATACTTGGAATCCTCCACTGAAAGAGTAATTTTGCAATTTCTGGGAAGCAATTGGTACAGTTTCCAAATTTATTAATGTTCTAAATGACACTGAAAATGCTAAAGTACTAAATATAACTTCCAGTTGGAACATATTGAAACTGTACAGAAGCATTCAAGGTAATCTCTGAGAGAATATAAGTTTGCTATATCAGACTTTTAAATCATTTTTTAAGACATATAATCTTCTCGTTCTTCTATAAAAAGTCATCCCAGAAAACTGCGCAGAGGATTTTCTTCGTCCCTACCCTGTTCTGGATCAGCACAAGCCTTTCACAGTTTCATAACTTCCCCCAAAAAATGGAGATGTCTGAGGGAAACAAACTTCAGTTCACCCAAGACAGTCCTGTTAAACTTCAGCAGTTAATGGCGGAATTAATAAAAGACATTTCTTCCGTATCATAAGGGAACACACTGTGGGTTAAAGGGGAAGGGGATAAAACAGAAGGAAGGGATCAGTGTCAAACGTTTCCTATCAAGAACACAAATACAAATAAACTAATATATTAGCCCTTCTTTCAATTAATTAAAAATTGTAATTAAACATATGGATAAAATACTTCCATAATCCAAGCCTTTCTAATTTTAGTAGTTAGTAAAGAACACATAAAACAGAGATTATTTCTTTTCCCTAAACCAAAGCTTTTTGGCATTAATCCAGTAAAGTGTATAAACATATTCCTAAATATTTTTTAAATTAATTTTAACACATAAATCATCATTCTTAATCCTACCATAGCCCCATTGTCTTCAACTAGGTTAAACTCCTGTTTAAATACACACTTACATCAAGCCTCAAAGATCATGTCTATTCAGTTTTTTGGACTCCATGTTTTCTATGGACATTCAAGATAATAAAGCAAAATGCATCACAGTCATAGGCCAGATGTACAACTTCTGTGTGTCATATTCGAATTCACATACCTCACAAACAGTGTTCAAGAGACCTGATGATCAAAAAGCCACTGAAGCTGCCAACAGGTGCTTCCATGGACCATGGTGGATTTTGCTAAGTTCCATTGTATTTTAAAATATGTACAATTCAAAGATCAGAAAAAAAGAAGCTGGTTTTGTTTTAATGTACACCCTTTGAATTTAATATTGTCTGAGAAAAACTTAGGACCTTGGATAAATACACCTTCATATTTCCCAATTAATGTAAGTAGGAATGCCACAAAAAACCCCATGAATACGTGGAGAATTCAAACATTACATATGCAATATATTAATTTACTGTTAATGCACAGAAATCTGTCATTCAGGTCAACCTGAAAGTCAGTGACATTATTTAACAAAATACATCTCAAAATCTTTTCATTGCAGTGCTGCAAGAACAGACAGAAAATCGCCTGAAGAAAAAATGTGAAAATTAAAATATGATAAAGGACAGCAAAATCCTGGAAAAGAGCCCACCTTAAATAGCCAAGAAAATTTAAAAAGCTGTCCACAGATCTGTAGCAGTCTCAGTTGCATTCTCTATTACAGACAATGCTGTAGTGTAAAGCCCTAAAGAAGTTAAGAAACAAAGCTACATGCACAGCTTGTAGACATGTAAGCATAGCACGGGGCATAAAGACAAAGACTGTGATCAAAAGCTTTATTAAATCACGATTATTTCAGATGCTGAAGCACACAGGCATTTGAGGTATGCAGGATCCCATATAATGTTTTAAAATACTATTTTGAGGAGATATAAATTTAAGGAAACTTCTCAAATTCAGTCCACTTCTAATTTACTTCTAATGCGAGCTAGTTCCTGTCATACACCTGTTCTTTCAAGAAATCATAGATACAGATTAAGATATGAGTTATCCCTGCTAAATAAGGCAGTCTTAGTAAGTATGCTGGTACAATTTGTGTTAATGATGCTAGTTTTCAAAGCAACAAGGCATAATAGCCAATTAAATAACAGTTCCACAAATAAAATTTTGCACACATTAAGTATACCAGCATTTCATTTATTAATAACTGAAAACCCATCACTTTACTAAGCACCGAATTTTGCCCTTCTTGTCAACATCTCACCTATGCTTTAAATGTTATGCAAATATTTTATTAAAAAAACCCCAAACAGTTTCAGCTAAGGCAGGTGTATTCATGATTTATATTATTTTAATGTAGCATTCAGGATAACTATTCATAACTGACTCTAAACAAGGATCAAATTACTAAATTTTTAGAAACACAGCAAAACCCGTAAATTTGCTAAAAAACGTCAATTGCAGGTTTTACAGATATAATGTTAAAAGCTCAATAGGTATTCAATTCTATTTGACACTGATAAGGTAAATTTAAAGGCTTGCTTTCTAATTACTATAAATACTGAATGCACTAGCATCTGTGTATGAAAAGGATTTATTATGCTCTAACAAAACATGCCCACAGACTATGAAAACGCAAACGGAATGCATGGCTACGCTTTTATTAGCAAGTTTTATGCCGATTGCTGCATCAACTTGCAATCATACTGTAAATGAAGATTTGTTTCACCACATTCGCTAGAAATATTCTGAAAAAAGCAGGTCCAAATTCAGAGACAGCATAAGTGATTAAATGTCCATGCCCCAATTGAGCAAACTATCACCTCTCCATTCACGGCTGGCCAATGCTTAGCACAACAGGTTTGTTTGGGTTGTTTTTTTTTTTTTTAAAGGACAAAGAACACCAAATTCTTTTCCAAACTCAAATTTATTTTACCAGGAATTGAGCTTGATCTCACTATCACCATCAAAACCAAACCAAAGTATTCTGGGCTCATATTTCCTTGGTCACTAATGTGCTACCACAAAACATAACATAACGGGATTAAAGTATATAGAAAAACCGTCAAATGTTTGTCCAACCTACAGTTGCTGGTGTAAGCAACCTCCAGGGTGCAACCTTCAGAGGATTCCCACAGGAAAAAACCAGCATGTTCTTCTGTCATGCACAGCACAACAGTGCAGATCCTGACTGAGGTTTACAGGCACTGTCGCAATCCAAGCAACCATGAGTTTTAGTTCTAAACAGTGTACATAGGAGACAAGTAAAGATATAAAACCTGTGAAGGAGGAGGGAAGGAGAGAGCGCCAGGACAAGTCCAGATAAAGCAAAAGGAATGCACAATTTTAAGTAAATATTAAATAAGGTTTAATTCTTTCGAATGGCATCAGTAGTCACAATAGTTCAGTGGGATCAGGCTATCTATAATACCATAATATCTGACCTTTAGTTACATGGACTAAGAATAAAGTCAGCTTCAAATCACAGTCTCAAAACTAGATGGGAACACATGATGATCTGTGGAATCTAACTATCCCAGTAAAGTTTCCTCAGGAAGTTCCTCTGAAAACCATGTGAAATAATGGGCACTTCTTAAACTGGTATAGTCCTATATCAGTTAATGATAAAACATCTTAGTAAACTAAAGAAAGAGGGGAAAAAAAAAAATACCTAAAATGGACTACAATCTTCAAGGATGAGTATATTGAAGCCACAACTGATTTTCCATCATTACACCACCATCTCAAAAAATCTGCAGTGATTTCCAAAATAAATGTTTTGGTTTTAAGTCAAATGCTTACTCTAAGGGAGGAAAACAAAAAAGAAAGGAAAGAAAGAAAAAAAAGCTCCAGAATTCGTTGTAATATAAAATATCCAGAAGAAGCTGTAAACAGTAGGGAAAACCATTGAGAGTACCTCATATTAAATGCACAGAAGTGTCTAAAATTCTAGCTGCATTCTACTTTCTTGAATTCTATTCCATATTTTTGAATGTCACAGTCCATCTAGCCTGCCAATTAGTCCTCAGGACAAAAAGCTTGCCATGCAACTGTGACAAACAGGGCTTACTTAAGGTAAGGAGCCTCAGCAGGCAAAAACATTAATTAGTAAATTATCTTTTTTTTTTTCCTCACATTAAAGTTGCCAAAAGCAAGAGAAGGCATCTGCTTATACTTATTAAAAATAACCTCTCCTGCCAGTGATTGAAATACAAGCTTAAATTGCAAATAATACAAAAATGGAGAAACTACCCTATTTGCAAATGACAACCTGCAGAGTAGGTGAGATTTGCAAAAGCATTTATTGCAGCTAACATTGGTTTAATACAATAGAATGTTGTTTAACATATCTCTTTTCTGCATTTCAAGATGCTGCATGCTTTCTTACATAAACAACTAGCAAAAATCTTCTCAATCTTACTCTCCATTACATATTTCACCATTGCATTCTCTTATGCACAGTACCTCATCCAGACATTGGCAATAATAAGAGCAACCTAAAGGGTGATGAAAGTTTTTAGAAAGGCTTTTTTTTTTTTTTTTTTTAATGAAGCATGATGGAGGCATAAAGAATTATTTTTAGGGAAGAGAGCATTCAATGGACATTTAGCAAAACTGCCCACTGCTTATTTTTCGCTGCTTTGTTATGTAAGAACCCAAACCCTAGCCCAGCCAAAATGACATATTCTATCACCGAACATCAGTTTCACAAACTGTATGTGGAATATGTATGGAAAGAGATAGATAAAATACAGCTCTAGTCCTGCTCCAACGCAATTGTGTTCACCAAATTCTAACAGCAGGCTCTTCATTTGCTCTGGGATGCCTGATTCCAGATCTACTGCGGTTCACAGGAATTTCTCCAATGATGTCATTAAGCTCTCATTCATCTCTATCTTGAAAAACTGCTTGGAAAATATTTTAACATTAAATGGACTCATACTGGAATTTCTATCAAATTAGGCATATTTTGGAAGTAGTAGTTTAAATTCCTATCTGTAAGAGAGTAAACACTGAGTAAAATATGTGGTTTCATCTTATGGAACACATAAGCAACACCTTCCTGATAAGAAAGTTGTTCTGTTGCTATCATTACTTCTCCACTTCTTCCTCATTGTTTTTGAGAAGGGTAGAAACATGCACGGTATTCAGGATGCTGACGAACCATGGATTTCTGCAACACTGCACTGATGTTCTGCTTTGCCCTCCGTTCTCTTCCTAATGACTTAGCATTTTATTTCCTTTTTTGACTGCTATTTAACATTAAGTTGATGGTTTCATGACTATATCTGTAATGACAGACTGATATTTGTCCTTGTTACAGATTAACTTATTATTGTGTGGCAAGGACCAGCTTAGAAGCCATCATTTAATACATGAAGTAAAGGAAGAAAAAATATTTATCTACTAGAATTTCACCTGCCATTTTGTTGCCCATTCAGACAATGTCTTAAGGTACCTCTGCCATTCTTCGCAGCCAGCCATAGCCCTGCTTCCCCATAACAACTTGCGGTTATCAGTAAACCTTCTGTGTCATTACACTATCCCCTTTTCCAGTTCACTTAAAAATATATACTGAATAGTTCAGAATCCAGACCATACCCCTGTAAGGCTTCTCTCCCTCCCTCCATCATGAAATCAAATAGTTTACTACCATCCTTATTTTTTGTCTTTCCACTAATTATTTATCAAAGGTAAGATGTTCCCTGTTAGGCCTTGGCTGCCTTGTTTTCATAAAAGCCTCTGGTGAGAGATTTTGTCAATAGACATTGGGATGTCCAAGTGCAGCACATCATTCAGGTCATCATCAATAAGGTGTGCCAAGTCTTTCAGAGAATTCCAAAAGGACTGCTAGGCAAGACTTCCTTTCACAAAAGCCATGCTGACTGTTCCAAAGTATATCTACCATATCTATATCATATTTATCCACTTGTTCACAAAGTCTAAAGTAATTTCTACTACTTTATATAGCACAGAGACTTACAGGCTTGTAGTTCTTTAGATTTCACATCAAGTCCTTTCTAAAAACTGGGGTCATATTCGCAATCCTCTAATCCCAGGAGCCAAGACAATTTTAAATGAAAAGTTACACATCACCAATAGTAATACAGCTATTTCCCCCTTGAGTTCCTGTAGCACTCCTGGGTGAGCACCATCTGTTCCAAGTAGTTTGTTATCAAGGCAGTAGGTGCTCTCCAGATATACTGAAAGACTCCTCCTGTTCCATATTTCGATGTGGCATGGCAGTCAGATACAATTAAACATTTCAAATTAGCAATTCAATAAACTGCATGGATCAAATTCACCTGCTGTATGTTACTGTTATTGTCTGGCTTTTGACATCACCAGCATAAATTACCTGACTGCCTTGTGGTGCCAGAAACCCCACTGAAACATTGGGTAAAAGCAGAATTTATGGAGAACTCAATGTTTTATTTAATCAAGTAAAAATAACAGTAATGAGGTCCACTGAGCTACAGAAATGCACAAACTTACACTTGCATTATTTCATTAGAAATACACAGAATCTAAATATGCTGCTTAGAGCAAACACCTAGGAATTGGGGTTCTTAGATTTTCTTCTACAAAGCAGAACCCTCCTGAGCCCGACAAGTGAGCACAGGAAAATAAATAGCTAACAGTAACCCGTATTTGCATATTTAAGATTCTCAGATGATCTCATAATATTATTTTGGCCTTTTATATAACAGCAGCAAAACAGAAAACACAGACATTGCTTTGAAGATTTTCTTTGCTAGTTTTTCTCCACCCACAAATACACGCAGACGAGCATATGCATTTTGACTAGTAGTGTGCATGGAGAGAAAAATTTCTAGGACAGATGGTAGATCCAAGCCATTCTGCTCCGTAATAACATAACCTTGACTGAAAAACGAAATCCAAATGTCTCCATTACCTGAACTACCATGTTTCACTGATTCGTCATTATGAAAGCCAGTTTTTTTACTTTCCTGCTAGTGGAACTGCCATAATACACAATGCTATTGCTTCAAGGTCTGTGTTCGTTATGCTAAAACATTTATTATCAGACTTGAGATAATACTGAGTGCTTTCAGAAAACTTGTTGGCACATCATGAAAACTGTAGCTGCTTTGTAAGACATAATAATCATATTAGATATGTAATAACAACTATTGTCAGAGTGATATAAGTGAATCAAAAATAGAAACTCTTAACATTTTTTTCCTAGAATTGTCCATTTATTTCTGCTAAAAATTTTTATTCAGATTTCTGAGTTTCTTTAGGTGTATGAATTTGCTTCCTAGCATTTGATACTTTAATAACACATATATTAATCAGATACTGTTGTTTTATTGGGGGGGAGGGGTTCAAAGGGCAAAAGGTAGTCAGTCATGAAATTGATTTTCATGAGTACTTTATTCTGGTTTTGTTTCTGAAAATCCACATCTCAGTTCCAATTTTTAGGATATTTTTGGGAAAAGCTTCTTTTACAATTCCAGGAATAGTGTTTTATGCTTTAACTATGAAATTCAAAAGGTATCTGGCATCCTGAAAACCACATTAATTTAAGAGTACTTCCTAAAACCTATTTCTCCTGCAGAAGAATGAGGACATAGAAGTGAGTCTCCTCCTGCCAGAAGACTTCCTCCAACACATTCTGGGCTCTGCAAAATTCTCATCAAACACAAAAGGTTGCAGGTGAAATAAAGAAATCTGTAGATGTAGGGCATACATGCCAAGCAGATTGTTCATGCCATGGGATATTCAAAACTGAAATTTGTGGGTTGTGGAAAAGTGTGCCAGGTGTGTCTAACGGAGGACACCAGCACCCTAGGCTTGCCAGATACTGGAAAGAAAGTTATGCCAGAATTTCTGTCACAGAGCTGGCAGTCTAGAAGTCCTAGGAGCCTCAGCTTGCAATCAGGCATGCTAGGGAAGTCTAGTAAGGATTTTGGCACCCTGTTGCAGAGCTGTGACTCAAAACCTCAGGAACCCTTGGCTGCTGTCTTGATAATGTCACTGAGCAACTGTAGCACACAGGAGGAATGCTAAAATTTAGAAACATTACATTTCAGTGTTTCTAGGAAAGAGAAAAGGAGAATCTCTGGCTAGAAAGTAATTAAAAATAGCATTAGCTATTTAAGACCAAAGCCCACCAAAAATAATGAAAACCACAGTATTTCTTATGGACGAAAAACCCTACAATTTTAACATCTGTACTCACCACTTATATTCAGGAATAAGAGACCTCCATTTTCACACAGGCATCAAAATAAATCATTCCACTATCAGAAGCTGATGACCTGGTTAGGTGCAGATTGGGCCCAGAAGGTCTGTAATCTAAACTCCTTGAACTGCTCTTGCTGAGTAGTAGAAGCTGTGCTGCAAGTGATACAGCTCAAGTCTAGGTTTTAGGTACCGTTCTAAGCCATTTGGACTATGAATAGTGGAAGGAGGGAGCGGTAACAAAAAAGTCAGTAACAATATTTACAAAACAAAAGTTTTAGAAAACACCTACTAGGCTTCATGTTTTAAAGACAGATTTCAAACATTTGCAACATTATCCTTTTAGATGTCTGCTCTATGCATTCACTGCTGGTTTGACAGTCTTTTCTATCAGCCTCCCTTCATTTCATTTCAAGCCAGAAACTCAGAAACCCAATCAGGCTTACCTTATACTTGCAGTAGAGTTAATTTCTGAAAAGATCTTGTCCTACGTTTTCTAACATTTCATTAGATCAGATAATCATTCACATAATGGAAGAAAGAAGCAAAAGGAGCCACTGTCTTTCCATTTTCCCCCAAAAGGCAGCCACAATATGCAAAATAGTTACAATCAATTGAGCAGTTGTGCATTAAGATGAGCGTGTGTTCAGGGAAAAGAAACACATACTAAATATACCTTTCAAACATCATCTATAAATTGCTTCCAAACTTTCATAAAATAAGTCGTGCTGGTTTTGTAGTGAAGACAGAGCTCTGAAATGCTTTTGGTAGCCTTGTTTGAGCCCTTCCTCATTCTCAAATTCTGTTTCTTTCTGGAAAAATGCATTATCCTGCCAGAAAAAATGGTAAGTAGACACCATTTTCTTATTGCCTAGTCTAGCTGACAGCGGGACAACCTTTTATACCCTAATTACCTCAGCCTGATTTAAAACAGCACAAACCAGTTCTAAGTAGTGAAAGCATTTTTAGACATCTGAGAGACACTTCCCATGAAGGTAGATTAATACCTGGAAGAAGATAACGTGTAGAAGTTGAGACAAATTACATCTGTTCTCCACCAAAACCCCCTCACAACAGAAGGCTTTTTGCCTTTCTCATTTTCTTCAAATATGATATATCTGAAGGATGGATGAATCTATTACAGAAAACAAACAACCCCAACAAGGACCGTTAAAAACCATTGCAAATTATGGCCTCCCAGAGCAGCATTTTCCATCTACTCCATTAACAGCCAACAACAGCTCTTTGAAAGTTTCACCTTGCAGAGAGACAGGGCTCAGAGAGCCATCCTGGATGATGAAGCTGTATGGGGGAGCAAGGGGAGGACACAGCTATTACTCAGCGGAAGCAGAGAGAAGATAAAGCTTTACAATTGAGAAAAATATTCCCATTGCTCAATGAAAGAATGTTTTCTAAGTACAAAACTGTCTAAGCCTACATAAGTTTTATATGCAACAGTTCCTAATATTTAAATCTGATGGAAAATATAGAACTTGAGTAAACTTACTCTAGCAAATACAGATAAGACACACACACACACAGAGCTTCCATTAAATCAAGTACGAGATAAACTCACAGTAAATTTTAGAACCATAGAATCATAGAACAGCCCAGGTTAGAAGGGAGTTCGAAAGATCATTTGGTCCAACATTTTGTGGGAAAGGGAGCCTTAATGAGATTATCTACCACTCCGTCCAGTCGCATCTTGAAAACCTCCAGTGACGGGGCTCCACCACGTCTCTGGGGAGGTTGTTCCAGTGAATGATTGTTCTCACTGTAAAAAATTTAGTTCTTACATAAAGGATGAAAATTGTCTTTGCCAAGACAATACACAGTTGCAATTGCCCAAAGATACCTTACAGTGGGGTAATGAAAAGGAAATACCAAAAAATACAGAGACAACAGAAAATCAAACACTCTCAGAGTCTTCCTGTCCAGTAACCACTCATCACAAAAAGTTACAAAAATACATTGAATAAAGAACCTTTTGCAATTGTTAATTTAATAATTTACTAAATCCACTTAGAGTTATTCATAGTTTTTTATTCTTTTTCAAAGCGATGCCAGATAAAGTTTCCTTAACAGATATGCTTAAAATTTCAACATTCCCTGAAAGGAAAAACCATCTTTTTTGCAGAAAGCTTCATATTAAGTATGGTTTTAAAAGGTATAGATTCACATCTGGACGTTATTCATACTTTAGTAATTCCAAGTACTGTCCTCAACAATCAAACAAGAGACTCCTGTACCTTGAAACCCCGAAAAAAAACCTTGTCAAGCAGTTCTCATACCTTGCTTTACAATCTCACAAAACAAACTGCCTGGAAGCAGCTTTGCTTCCCTAAGTTTCACCTATAAAACAAACTCCATTTGAGATTTAGTTTCCTCTTTATTCCATATTATGGAAAATCCCCAAGTATATTAAAAATTTCTTAGCCATAAGGGCAAAAGAATTCTATTCTTCATGTATGAAATTCCACCAGCTTTTATAAAAGCTCAATGCTTAGCTCTACAGCTTATGCTAGCAATCGTAAGTTAATGAGGGCTGACAAAAATGTCACTGACAGGGAGTCACCAGAAGCAAAAGTGTTCCCTTGGCATCCTCCAACTAGCCAAACATTTATTTTTAATATTTTTTTCCATTTCATAAGAAAATGGATTGAAAAAAATGCACTCTTCTACACATGTCTGAATTCTGTTTATGAGACACAGCCCACGTAAAAAAGTAAGTGGCATGATGCGGTTAAGCACTACGCCAGCAGGAGACAGGGCAGCTAATAAGAACTTGAGGCGTGGGTCAGCGTCAGCTCACCTTACACAAGTCAGCAAGGAATTCTATGGCTCTGCAGCCTGCTCTGATACTTTTTAGTTAGGAAAATGCCTTGATGCTACAATGCATAATGAATATGCCAGCCATATTTCTACCTCCATAAAAACACACCTTTAATACAGGTTTTTAAACAGATATATTGATAATGACCCTTTTGCTAGAAAAGCTGCCTTTTTTCTTAAGGTACCTTCTCTGAAGAAGGAAATCCAAATAAAATTTCACTTGACAAGACACAATTCCTCATGAAAAAATAAGGATATGGTAGACTACCACTACACAGTTAGTATCATCTCCCAGATACAAACCCAGGCAACCTTCATATCTCACACATCTCTGTGCAACCAGTCAGAGACTGAAGGAAACAAGCTATGCAGATTTTCTTTGCCAAGCTACTTGTAACAAAAGTTCAGATGGATACTAGAAAATACAAACCCTTTAAATTTTTTCTTAGGTAGCAATATTAAACTGAATTAAACTAAAAATATTTGCCTTCTGGCAAACTGTTCCTCAATTAAAGCATGAGATATGAAGAAACACAAAGGGAAACATTTATTTGAGAAGCTGCAAGAACTGCATAGTGTGCAGTTTCGTACGGTTCATGTATGTGTACTAGTATCAGAAAAAGCCTCAACTCTTGCATAAGATTCATTGATCGGTGCATAAAAAATCCTCTCCATTCAAAAGGAAAATGGTGTAAAGTGCATTTCTTAAAGTTACAGAGCATGGCTTAAAGCCTTTAGAATGCCACTACGCACAAATTAAAATTTGCTGCCTCACATTTGGTTGTTCAGGATTTCACCAATGCTACAGTTTAGGTTATGTTTGTAACAACCAGGCACAGAACACTGGTTTTCCCTGTGAAGTGGCATAGAAAGCAGTGAGATAGCATGCACAAACAGCACACAGGGCCTTTCAGGTATAATCCTACCCTGAAAACAGTCTTTTTTTTTTTTTTTTTTTCCCCTTTTCCACATGATTTTGGGGTTCACATCTTACCTGAGTTTCACTGACCTCACAGACCTTCTCTCTATGTTGCAGACTGATGTTCCAACCCCAGCCTTGCCAAAGCTTGGACAAGTTGTGCTCATTTACTTTTCATTTCTCAAAACCACCAGTAAAGATTATTTTCACCATCTATGCAGTTCCACGTATCTTTAAACGACAGAGCTTGTGAAGTAGGGTATTGTGGCATTCCTCAAAAGCAGCAAAGGTGGCATCGCAGATCCTGTTAGGTTATGACAACAAAGACTATACAGCTGACAGCAACAGCGATGCACTTTTAAAAAGGTCACACTGTCTGACAGGATATAAAAAGCTCCATTCTGAATTTGGTTTGCATTTTATTAGATACAATCTACTCTTCAACCTCTGGGCTAAAATTCAGTTGGAAAATGGGGTTTTCATCAAGAGCGAAATTACCCACTCCAAAGTCAACGCCAGCTTAAAATTCTTCAGCCTATATTCTTATCACATTATTTAGTTTTATTATTATTCCACAGGTCTGTAAAAAAAAGGACAATGTTTTCAGCTGTCAAAGGAAAAAAAATCTGTCCTTCTCATCATCAGCCCTAAGCTATTTTAACAGCCCATTAACACTTTGAGGACTATCACTGTGAAAAATTGAACTTTCTTCAGTTCTTTAAAAACACCTCTAGAAAACTGAGACCACGCTTCCTTCACTCTCTTGCAAGACTGCCATCTAGACTGTGGTGCTCGAGTGGCTTTGTTCACCCCCTTTTTTCCAATGTTTTCTGTATTTGTGATACCATGTAACTAAAGACCGAGGCATGCAGTTTATTTCATTCTGTAAACAGACCCTGTGTAAAAGATGCGCTCAGGAAGTTTTACAGATTTCAAAGCCTTGAAATACATCTCTCTCATATGAAAAACACTTTGGTCTGATAACGGATTTATCCTCTGGCTCCGCCTATAGCAGGCTCTTACTGGACTGTCTCTTGCCTCCAACAAGTTCAGCCACAGCGACAGGACCAAGCAGGGTTTAGGCTGGACCTGGGAAGTGCAGTGGGGGTGAAAAGACTAGGAAGCTTTTGGCCCTCTCTTGTGAGGGCTGCTTGAAGAAACACACTTATCTGAACATCTGAATAGACTTCATCAGGGAATGCAGACATCTGCCTGCAAGCTAATCCTTCTGAGCTCTCTTTTTAGCCCAACAGTCTTCTCTAGGGTGTGATTTCCCTATTCTAAAGAGAACAGCTACATTTGGCTGGAAAAAATCAAATCCCACAAAGTATCTGTTTATCCTCACTGACCGTGAAGACAATCTGAGGGGACTAGATCAGCTGCAGGTCTGTAGTAATTCGAGAAGAGTCCCGGCCCTCGTCTGTAGCATTCTAGCAAATCCAGGATAATTCTGGCCACTGAGTGCAGTCCAGATGCTGGATTCTCCAAATATTTATCATGGGTGGATCCCCAAGAAACTCTTTTTACATCATGTGTACTCTACAACAGATCCATCTGCGTGTCTATCTAGGTTTCCTGAGGCAAAAATACAGTAGTCCTAAAAGTATAATTCTGGAACATACAACACGCTCAAAAGAACATCTTGTTTCAATCAGGGCTTCACAGAGGCTTCATTTGGCCAAGGGAGATGGGACACTAGACACGAAGATAGAAACAAAGAGAATCAGGTACCTCGTTCTTTTCTTTCACACTAAAAGACCCCAGCTCCTATTGAAGTTTACATACAAATCCCAGCTCTTACACATGCAGTAAACCTAAACAGAAAACCAGACAGTTGCTGCTAGAGCTAGATCAAGACTTTTCCTGTCGCGCGAAGAAAGAGACAAGTTTTTAAATGTATTTGCAGTCCTAAAATGGGAGGAAAATGACTTCACATTTCCGTTATGCAGAAATCTAAAAGCATTTTGGAAAAAGTCTAAAATGTTTTGGGTTTACCTAGATCATCGTTAAAGTTCAAAGCCAAATTAAATCACTTCAAACTAGACTTTTACGTGTTGTGCTGGATTATTCAACAATTTTGAACTATTTGAATGAGCTGAAATGAAGCAATGTTTCCTGTCATAATTTATGTTTGATGATTAAAAATTTCCATAGAAAAATGGATCTCAAAACACGTCCATCCAACTCCAAAGGCTTTTAAAGCTACTTTAGATTTCAGTTACAGTATCTATCCTTTGTATGGCAGAGGCCTGAATTCACCATCATCTTGAGAAGAGAAGATACAGAAGGATTCCTGCTCACACCCCTTGTCGTGCTTCCCTCCATGAGCGCAAGCCTCCGTCAGTGCAGCTACACTTAGGTCTTCATTTCTGAGGCTGAGAAGATGGCAGTGTAGAGATAGAGGAAGAAAGTTATGCTCTAAACTGGTAAAAGATCACTGAACAAGTGGATATATGCCAATAGGAAATTGAAAATAAATATTTACAAGAGACAGTGGCTGCGTGACAGAACACTAGAACGTGGAGAGAGATTATCTTCAAGGCATTTTATTCCTCACTGCACCCCAATCATCCCTTAAAAAAAAAGGGATGTGGTACGTTCCCTATTGAATCGAATGGTTTTCCCCTTGTGTTTCCAAATACTCCTCTCTTAAAGGATAACTCACATTCCCCAGAACACATGGAGATCTGCAAGTCTGACACTGAGATGGGTACATTAGACTGGCAAAAGTTTGCATGCACTGCATCAAATGAATAAAAACAGAGGATTTATAGTGGGAAGATCAGAAAACTGAAGATCTGAGCGAGATGCTTTATTTTGCAAAAATATAATCAAGGAAAACTAAAGCCTAAGAAGTTCATTCAAAACAAAGCAAATGCATTTCCAGCCTTGAGATTTGGAAGCGACCCTACCACCCACCATTAGAACTGCTTCTAGTTGGTAAGGAAGTACAAATAGACCAAGGGAGAGCAAATAATCTCTGAAAGGTACATTTAAAGGAGTGGTCTTTTAGCCTTTCAAATCTTTTTCTGAAAACCACATCTGCTATCCATATTAAGGTACAGAATTGCTTTGATTTTAGCAATAAATATCTTACATCATCTTGCATAAGCACAAAGCAAAAACTGCTTAATTTCTGTTATGATTTAAGTGCCACTGGACACACACAAAACTGAGGAAGGTGCCAAGTGTTAACTGCACCCCTCTAGTTTCTCTCTAAACCGACAATTCATGAAGAAGCCTATAAAGACAAATCGGAAGAAGGGTTCCGATGTCAGATTAAAAATGTAGGAAAGAATTTAAAGCTTTAAAATTAGGAGAGTGGCAAAAAGCCAGAGAAAAAGAAAGAAGCAGAGAATGGAATTAAAGAGCTGGAGAAGCAATGGAAGCAGCTGGGTGAAGGAGTGGGAAAAGAAGAATCAGTGCTGGAGAGCGAAGTCATGAAAGTATGGGGGAAGGTGTGGGAAAGAAGTGAGCAAGAACCTGAAGGGAGGAGAAAAATAAGGGAGAAAGGAGAGAGCATACATTTTAAACTATACATTTGAAGAAGCTTTGCATTTTTACCATCTGGCAGCATATGCAGTTTATCATGAAGTGCTGGAATGTGTTTTGTGGTGCGGGGAGAACTGTTTCATGAGCTCATCTGAGCTAGGTACCTAACATGTAGTTACCTTCTGAGAAGTGGGAGCGGGCCCAATGATGATTCAGATGATCATGTCTAATCGCATCATCAGTAAAAATTAAAAGTGGGTTCAAACCAAAGCCAAATACTCATGGTAATCAAACCTCCCTGCTCAGCTAAACCCCCCAAAGTGACATAGCAAATCCTCCTACCTCTAAATAATGCGTAACACTAACATCTAGGCCAAGCAACATTTTCCAGGAAACACGTTATCTGTTAGTCAGCATAGCGTTGCATGGAGTGCACTAAGCCTGAAGTAAAATGCCTGATTCTATCACTATTTCAGGGACAATTTCACCCAATAACTATTCTACTTTTAAGTTCACAATCTTGTTAAAGATAAAACTCAAAAAAAAAAAAAAATTCCTATTCTTACAACTCAATTTTAGCTGCCTCGTTACAGACAGCCACACCTGGCAGTGATATTTAGGAGCAGAAGCTGGCAGTCCCTACTATGCCTCAATTAAAACTGAGCATACTTCACAGGTCTTCAAGGCCAGTTCTATTATCAAACTTGAATTCATATTTCTGTTTACTCTGACTCACCAGCACCTACATACACAGCACTCATTTCAAGTCCTGGTGGAAAGAATATGGTGTTTTCTGCCCAGGATGCTTGGAGCCAAATCATGGAACAAACCATTCTGATGAATGGACTCACCAGTTTCAAAAATTCCTCCCTGCTTACAGGCATTAATCTGTTATTGAAGATATGCCATGTCATATAATCAAAGGCATAAGAACAGTTTGACACAGGTAAAGTTATGCTAAAATTGTGTTAAGACTCCCAATTATCTGTCATGTTCACTTATCTGACTTAATGAAATACAGTTAACAAACATTATGAAAGGCAGGGCATAAGACAGGTAGAATTCATCCTGTGCAACTAGACTTCCATGGTTACACCTGCAGGTAAGGACAGGAGAGCTGAAAAAAAATTGTATAAAAACTATAGAGGGGAAAAAAGATGGTTTGTTATCTACCAAAACATGCTAAAAGAAATATGCATACTTTCCCGAAGACTGTATTCAAAACTTTTTATAAAAGAGTATAGGTGTAATTAGTAAACTACCAGAATTCAATAACAAACCATACTAAAGCCTGTGTGTTTTTAAATTCTGCAGCTGCAGAGCTTGCCACACAATCTCTGTGGAAAGTCAAGATTCTGTAGCATAAAAAAAAAAAAATTATTCTAGTGTAGCTTTTTGGTAGGAAATAAAACCCCAAAAACATAAACTGCAATTAAGCTGTTCAAGTCATGTTTGCCTGAATTTGCAGAAAGCCTGACATAAGGGCTCTGAATTATGAATTCTGCAGTTTCATTTCAGCATCACCATTAACTATTTCATGGTTAATCAAATATGCTTTACAGACAAACCAATCTGTCTCCTACATCTTATTGCATAGAATAAGGCTCAGTTACTTCTAACTCTAAGCCATTATGAAGATTTGCCTTGGAAAACTTTATCACCAAGAAGGACATGACATCATACTACTCATTTTCATATTCAAAACTTTCAGTACAGAACTCAATTTCACATTTTAGTCTAAAATCAATGAAAAAAACTCCAGCTGCAGAACTTACTGTCTTCCAGGGAATACATAAGACTTAGTTCTCAGTATTCAACACAGCATGTTCTCACAATGTATATTTTTTCAGATATGTATCATTTTAAAAAAGCTTCTTGTTTCCCAACTGCAATTCAAAATTTTCACAACAACTATAAAAAACATGCCATAATCCCTGACAAACTGGTGCCAGCAGCCACTTAGCAGTCTTGGCCAAATTCAGAAGAGCCTTACATACCCATTGCAATCTTAGTATGACTGCAGAACAAATATAACTTCGACTTTAAATCATATTGGAGCTGGTGTTAAAAGTGGAGAACCGAGGCAAAATTGGCAGGAACTGGACGTTTGTACTCATTGCAAGTCACTTTGAATTTAATCTTCAAACAAACATAAGCCTGATCTTGAGTTACAGTTTAAAGTGATCTGGCCATTACTCTCCAGGGCTCTCAAGGTAGATGTACACCATGTTTGCTCAAATGCCTCAGTGATGCCAAAAAGCAAAGTAGTTCCTAAAAGGAATTAAAAAAAAAAAAAAAAAAAGAATCCAGAAAGAAGAACATATGCTTTAAATTCAGCTCTACATTAACAAGAACATTCATACCTCTCTATTTACTTGGCTCTTGGTATAGAGGATAAATCTAAAGCAAAAAATCTCAGTCTCTGGATCTCATGCCAACAAGAAGAACTGTGGGAAGACAGAGATGCCAGATTGTGTTCTCCTAAGCCTTCTAGGGATTTAGGGACGAATTTTGCATACCTTATGCATGCAAGCTCTCAAAATTGAAGGAGAGTTCCACTGAAAAAAATAATTAAGAAAAAGAATATAGGATTTAGTCAAGTAGAGTTCCTAATGCTTTCAACAAGTATAATGACTAGAGGTCTCTTCAACTATATAGTCACAATCCCTTCCTTTAAAAAGGATTTTGTTAACAGTTGCTGTAAGTAGACAACCTGTAGATATCAGAAAATCTAGACTGAAGTTACAAATGGGCTAGACACAGTATGAAGTTCACATCATGGATCATGGCAGCTTAGAGCCAGAGTAATCCCTGAACTAGTTCTACCGATTTTTCTGGAAGTCAGAGAGTTATCTGATTTTGCACTCTGCAGAGTAAGATTCTACAGCATCTAATGAATTAAGGTGAACCTCTAAGGGGCTCTAGGCTTTGATTTCTTGAACACAAACCTGAGTTCACAGGTTTTTATGACAAAACGAATTTGCTGTAGTATCAAATTAGGGACAAACAACTTACATATCTTTGACAAGATGGAACTTTACTTTCCCTTGAGAAACAGAGAGCAGCTTCAGGGCTACACCATTCACTTACATATTATGACAGAAACACTGCTTCTGAGAGATGACAAAGTTTGATCATAGAAGGTGTGTCAAAGCCAAGTACATAACTTTGGGGTGGAGTGATGGTGAGATTCAGGTTAGCAGCATTTTCAAAGATTTGATTACCACAGGGTAACTAAATAAAGAAGCTTAACTATTAGCAGAATGTGTTGATAATCAACAATAACAATCTGACTTCAGATGTCATTATGATGAAAGTCCAAAAACGGTAATAGAAGAAGCCTGAAGCAGGTCCAGATGTTCTGAAAAGTTTCATCTAACTAACAACAAAATTGAAAGCCATGCTGAATTCCCAGTGATTTGCATCCTTGTTATCAGGCATTATCCCATTTATATTGGGAATTTAAAAGATTCTGCCACAAAAGGAAGAATAATGTTGACTGTCTGCAAAGAGGAAATGGGGAAGTGAGATGGACTGGAGGAATCCATCAAAAGAGTATCATGGTATACCTAGTGTGTTTGTCTCCAGAGCTGTGTTGAGGCAGAGACAACACAGCTCTGGAGATACACAGAACAACTCTAGATTTGTAAAGCAACATCCACTTATCAGTAAATTAGAAAACAAAAAGAATTAAGATACCAAAAAAAAATCACCTCAAGGCACAATTTCTATTCTTGTAAGTTGATATCTGCCTGTGTCCTACAGTAAAACTTGCCTAAGAGAGCAGAGGGGTGAGACCATTGCTTATCAAGTCTGCCAAGATTATTATGACAAAATTAGTTCATGGTGTTAACACAGTGGGGACAAAAGGAACTTTCGCAGCTTTAGTGGTTCACAAGAGATGGAACTGTATTCGTGAAATGGAAAGATAATATTTCCACTCTGTCCAGCAGTGGACAATGTTCAACAATAAAACCTGCCTAACAGAGGATGGGGTGAGAGCACTGCTTATTAAGCCTGATCAGTATTTCCCATAATAAGAAGCTTTTTCTAGTTGTTCATAAAATGTTACAAAAAAACCCAATGAACTAAAAGGACCAAATGCCTGACATGTGCTAAAGATAATTTTTGAAAAATATTTCAGACAAACCAAGAATTCCAAGAGTCAAAAGTAAAGGAAAAAAAACATTCTGTCCATATTAAAACAATTCCTATAACATTTTAGAGTAGAGGTCTGAAACTTGGCCAGTTACAGAGGCCATTTTATCCTGAAATTCAATTGGCTGTATTGGGCACTCCTGTTCGTAACTGCAGCTGAATCCTTAGGAATTCAAACCAGAATGTCTACCCCTGAGCTGGACAACAGTTCTGTTCACATTTACACTCTGCAGATTGGACCCGTTTCTGTCATAGATCTGTTTCGGGACCATCAAATCTTGAAACTCCACAGACACTAGAAAATTCTGTATTTGAATAAGGACACGAATTTTTAAACCTCATTCCTGTCTGTATCTCTATATTCATATGAACAAGAAATAAGTACAGAAATAATGAATGCTTATTCAGCAAGCACCTTTTGTTTATCATATTAGTGTTTACTTCTTTTGGAGAAAAAAAAAAGTAAAGCTTAAAAAAAACATTTTGAAATGCTACAATACAAAATGTTAAATGCTGTAATAGCAGCGGCAAATCTCAAAACCTTAACTCTGATGCTTGACTTTTAGGCATCCTTGGAAAACCCAAACTGCAAACTCACTCAAAATATGAAAATTAAGTTACAATATCAATGTAATTATCCAGACAGCGTCACACTGACACCTTGTAATTTTCTAGCTGTTGGAGCAAGGGTTGTTGGAGCTCTACTATGTCTGCCATTTTGCAATAATTACTACCTACTACAGTTATGGAAGCCAGAGATGAGAATATTAAACTATTTCTTATATATTTTAATATTATATATTAGGACAAGGGAAAAAAAGAGGGAGGAGAAGAGGGAAAAAACACAACCTAGGCTATATGTTGTGGTTCGAGTCGGGATCAACGAAGCCCATGCACTAACTACTACGCAATAACGAATCTTTGTGAAGGAGTTTGGATGTTTATTGCCTCTGTGAGTTATTACTAACATAAAAAGAAATACAAAATTGTAGAAGTTTGACTCTCTACTTCCCCTTTCCTTGCTGACAGGAGCAGTGGTTATCAGTAGTCAGGAGGAATAGGGCATTAAGCATGTTGGATCCAACTGAGCAAGCTTAGTCCCAGGTGTCCCTGGAGGTCCTTCACACTCAGGTGTTCCTAAAGGCAGAGTTATGCTGCTCCTCCTTTGGGGTGAGGTGGATAAGTCTTAGGAAGTGGAGAGCATCTTCCAGATTGTTTGATCTTTTCTGGTTGGTGGACTGCTCTGAGCTGTCACTCGAGCAAGTTGCCCCCAGCAAATATTCTTGTATAAACGTAATTCTGTTATTTCTGCCAGTTATGGGAGGGAGCTGCTGGTGGTGTTAATAACAGTTGTGTAATTGTGCTTATCTAACCAAAGATTGGGCTGAGGTCAATTGCATGAGGTTCAA